>NW_007726739.1:568589-583709 GCF_000696425.1 Galeopterus variegatus
GCTTACAGTTTCTGAGGCTGGGAAGTCCAAAGTCCATCTGGTGGTGGCAGCAGTGAACCAGGGGTCTCACATTGCAAGATGGTGGAAGCAGAGAGAGAAGACAGAGAGAAATTCTCCTTTTAAAGCCCTCAGAACCAGGCCCCTCACCACTGTTTTTAATCCATTCACTACTGCATGGTCCTACAATCCAATCTCCTCTTTAAGGCTCCACCTTTCATTTACTATAATAGGATTTCCCACCCTCTTTAACAGTCACAGTGGGGGCTAAATTTCTAATACATAAATCTTGTGAGACAATTCAAGCTTCAGTGAGTTTTGGGGGGACATAATTCAATCCACTACAGTTTGTATAAAACATTTGATAGTCATAACAGTCTATTTTAAGCTGATGAGAATTTAACTTACATTGCATACAAGAATTCTAATCTTTTACTTCCCTCCACACTTTTGTGTTTTTTAATGACACAGTTAATCTTTTATAATGTTTATTTATAAACAAATCATTGTAGCTTTAGTTATTTTTAATACTTTTCTCTATAACCTTTATACTCAAGTTAAAAGCCATTTCTATACCACCATTACAGTATTGGAGTATTATGAATTTGAATATATATTACCTTTACCTGCAACTTTTATACTTTCATATGTTTGCATGTTACTAATTAGTACAATTTCATTTCAACTTGAATAACTCCCTTTACTGTTTCTTATATGCAGGTCTGTTGGTGATAAACTCCCTCAGCTTTTGATTTTCTAGGAAAGTCCTTTCCTAGTCTGCCTTTTTGTTGCTTACTGCCTTTAAATCATGTATTTTTCATAATTATAAAAAGTTTGAATGCCTGATGATTTTCTATGAAGTGTCCCTTTAATTTTCTGGATGTTATTCTAAAATTGACTAAATTTTAAAACATGGGGAATTTTGTTTAGAAAAGGCTAAATGTAGTAAAATACATAGTAGGTAAAACAAACCTCTAGGTTTCAGTGAACTTATTGTTAAGGCTAGTTATAAGTGTATACACATTCCCTACATAATTTATTTGATCTGACAAGCCTTTACATTGAGGACTTCAAAATGATTAATATCATATTTGTTTATGCTAATGTTTTATATTTGTTATCATTCAGTATAAAGGAATAACCCTTGGAAACCTGAGGGGAAAGCATGTATAATTTTGAAAAAACTAATGGTTATGTCCTGTTGAGAATTTCTAGAGATTTTCGTGGAGAAAAGGAAAGCTAATGTATTCAGCAGCAGTGAAGACTTGTAGTAGTCTTGATTTCAAATAAGTCAGTGCCAAAAAGAATTAATAGTGCATCTCTTATTTTGTGGGAAAATAGTAATTCTGAGTATTACCTAAACATTGTTAGTATGATGTTTTTAGTTGTAGTAGTGAATGATAGTGTCCAATATTTGCATGTTAATTTAGTTTTAAGATAAATTATCTCACTAGAAATTTAGTGTCTTCTAACCTGACAGATGAATAGTAAATTATGGTATAAATTTTTTAATCATCAGTGTTATGAAGATGGATTTGTCCTTTAAAATAATAGCTTTATGAAATATGTGTATGCATATTTAATTTTGAAAATAGTCTCTGCTATTTGATACCATGATGTTCCTTTTTTTTTTTTTTTGCAGCTGGCCAGTACAGGGATTGAACCCTGGGCCATGGTGTTATCAGTACCACGCTCTAACCAGCTGAGCTAACTGGCCAGCCCCAATGATGTTACTTATTATATGGAAACAATTTATATAAACCTTGCTTTCTTCTTCAGTCTTAAAATTTGAATATTGTAGAAGTGTGGATAGATTCTTATCACTCTTGATTTCATAAGGGTTAATCTGTGACTGAAATTGTGGTATTGAAAATTATAAACATTCTTTTTTATTCTTGGCTTATTTTTTTAAAAAATGAGAATTGTAGGGCCGGCCCCGTGGGCGCACTCGGGAGAGCGCAGCGCTTGGGAGCGCAGTGGCGCTCCCGCCCCAGGTTTGTATCCTATATGAGTATGACCGGTGCGCTCACTGGCTGAGTGCAGTGCGGGCGACACCAAGCCAAGGGTTGTGATCCCCTTACCAGTCACAAAGAAAAAAAAAAGACAAAAAAAAAAAGAGAGAGAGAATTGTAACAGTGATTGATGGTAAATAAGTGAAAATTTTGCTTTCTTCTCATCAAAACAGGTATATAAAGAAAGGCGAATTATTAAAGAAGACTAGTCAAGACTCACAGGGTAGAATGATTTCTCCCATAATCTCTTCCTTTTCAAAATTGTTTTAGTTATTTTAGTTCTGTGCCTTTCCATATGAATTTTAGAGGACTCTTATCTCTCTTTTTAAAAATCTTGCTCAAATTTGATAGGAATTGTGTTGAACATGTATATCGATGTGGGGAGAGTTGACATGTTTACTACATTGACTCTCCCAATCTATGGACCCAGTACATCTGTCCATTTACTGAGATCTTTTTTGTTTCTTAGCATTCTGTCTTTTCTGTACATGTTTTGTTAGATTTATACCTATGTATTTATACATTTTTTGTGTAGTGGTAAATGATACTGTGTTTTTAAATTTGGTGTCTTTGTGTAGTTTCTTAGCATTCTGTCTTTTCTGTACATGTTTTGTTAGATTTATACCTATGTATTTATACTTTTTTTGTGTAGTGGTAAATGATACTGTGTTTTTAAATTTGGTGTCTTTGTGTACATGACTAGTATATAGAATAATGACTAATTTTCACGTACACTTATTCTAGTATTTTTTTGTTTTTTGTTTTTAATGATTTCTTGATTTTTCTACATAAATAATCATGATATCTGCAAATAAATAGAATTTTATTTCTTCCTTTCTGATATGTATGTCTTTTTTCCCCCTTGCCTTATTATGCTTGCTGTATCCTCCATTAACATGTGGAATGAGAGTGGTGAGAGTGAACATTTTTGTTCTCTTTCTGTTATTACTGAGAAAGCAGTTAGTCTTTTACTAAATGTTAGTTGTAAGTTTTTTGTAAATGTTTTTTTTCAAGTTGAGGAAGTTTTTCATTCTTAGATTACTGAGAATTTTTATCATGCATGGATATTGAATTTTATCAAATGCTTTTACTGCATCAATTGATATGGTCATGAGATTTTTCTTCTTTAAACTGTTGATACGGAGGAACACATTGATTTATTTTTGAATATTGAACCAGCTTTGTATACCTGGAATAAATTCCACTTAGTCATGGTGTACAATTCTTTTTATGTGTTGCTAAATACTATTTGCTAATGTTTTGTTCAGAATATTTTTGCATCTGTAATCATGAGGGATACCGGTGTGTAGTTTTCTTTTTTTGTACTTTTTCTGGTTTTGGTATCAGAGATAAGTAAAGCTACATAAAATGAATTGATAAGTGCTTCCTTCTCTTCTGTTTTCTGGAATAAATTTTGTAGAATTGGTGTTAATTCTTCTTTAAATGCTTGGTAGAATACTCCAATGAAATAATCTTGGTGTGGAGTGTTCTTTTTTGGGAGTTTTCAAATTACAAATTCAATTTCCTTAATAGTTACTGGACTATTTGATTTATCTATTTCACATTGGTGAATATGATAATTTGTGCATTTTGAGGAAGTCAGTTTTGTCTAAGTTGTCAAATTTACGTGTGTGGTGTTATTTGTAGTATTCCTTTATTATACTTTTGGTGTTTGGAATCTTTGTATTGATAATACTGTTTCATTCTTTGTATTGGTAAGGTGTGCCTTCTCTCTTTTTTTTCCCTTTGTCAGTCTTGCTAGAGGTTTTCCAAGAGTATCGAGTTTTTTTAAAGCTAATTCTTTGTTTCATTGTTTTCTCTATTTTTCTGTTTTCCATTTCCTTTATGATTTCCTTTTTATTGTTACCTTTGGGATTGTTTTGCTCTTCTTTTTTTAGTTTCTCAAGATTGAAATGTAGATTATTGATTTGAGATTTTTTCCTCTTTTGTATTGTACCTGTTTAATTTTATAAGATTCCCTCTCAGTTACTTTAGCTTCATCCCCTATATTTTGGTATTTTGTATTTTCATTTTTATTCAGTTCTGTGTGTTTTAAAGTTTCCTCTGAGCTTTACTGTTTGACCCAAGAATTATGTAGAAATGTGTTATTTAACTTGCAAGTGTTTGGAGATTTTCCTGTTGTCTCTTTTACTAATTTTTAGTTTGCTTCCATATGTCAGAGAATGTACTCTGTGATTTAAGTTCTTTTAAATTTGTCAAGGTTTGTTTTATGGCCCAAAGCTATGGTTTATCTTATGGTTTTGTTTTATGGCCAAAGGTATGGGTATTTGAAGAGAATATATTTTTTGATGTTGTTTGGTAGAGTGTTCTGTAAATGTTGATTAGATCCTGTTGGTTGAATTTGTTGTTGAGTTCTTCTATACCCTTGCTAATTTACTATCTAGTTCTAATAATTGTTAATAGAGGGATTTTGAGGTTGCCAAACATAATTTTTGACTTATCTATTTGTCTTTTCAGTTTACCAGTTTTTTCTGCATGTATTTTGCAGCTCTAAAGTTTGGTACATACACGTTTAGGAACCTTAAGTCTTCTTGATGGTAGATTGATTCTTTTATTATTGTGTAATGTCCCTCCCTGCCTCATAATTTTCTTTGCTCTGAAGTATACTTTATGCAATGTTAATAAGACCGCTACTCTTTCTTTTAAATAAAGATTGTGTGATATATCTTTTTCCATTCTTTCTTGAATTTGTTGTTGAGTTCTTCTATACCCTTGCTAATTTACTATCTAGTTCTAATAATTGTTAATAGACGGATTTTGAATTTGTTGTTGAGTTCTTCTATACCCTTGCTAATTTACTATCTAGTTCTAATAATTGTTAATAGACGGATTATATTTGAAATGAGTTCTTTTAGATACCATATAGTTGCATCATGTTTTTAATCCACTCTATTGATCTCTTTTAATTTGTATTTTTTAGATTATTTATATTTAGTGTAATTGTTAGTATGTTAGCACTTAATGTGCTATTTTGTTTTTTCTTTTCTGTTTGCTGTCTGTTTTCTTTTTTTCTGCCTTTCTGTTGGCTATTGAAACAATTTTTAGAATTTCATTTTGACTTATCTATTTTTTTTAATCTCTTTCTATATGTTTTTTATTGTTTGTTTTATTATATATACATAACTTACATATCCATAACTGTGTTTACACACAGTCCATTGCTGTGAACTTTTTACCACTTTAAGTAACATGTAGAACCTTATCTTTTTTATGTCCCTGTATTCTCCCCCATTTATAATACAATTACTGTAAATATTCTTGCTACATACATTGAGACCACATAAGATATTATTATGGTTTTTGCTTCAACTATCAAACATAATTAGAAAACTGAAGATGAGGAAAATCTCTTGTATTTACCCACATTTTTGCTTATACTCTTTTCTTTCTTCCTTTCCGACATTCAAGATTCTTCCTTTTATCATTTCTTTTCCATTTAGAAAACTCACTTTAGCCAGTCTTTTATGGTTGGTCTCTTAACAACAAATTCTTGTAATTTTCCATTGTTTAAGAATGTCTGGATTTCCCTTTTGTTCCTGAAAGATATTTTCATTGGATATAGAATTCTGGGTTGATTATTCTTTTCTTTCACTATTTGAAAAAATGTTGTGCCCCTACCTTCTGGCCTCTATGGTTTCCAGTGCGAAATCTGCTGTCATTTGAATCATTCTAGATAAGGTAGCATTTCTCTTTGCTACTTTTCAGATTTTTTCCTGGTCTTTAGATTATAGAAGTTTTACTATGATGTGTCTGGGTGTGGATTTCTTTGAGTTTATCCTTTTTGGGTTTGCTCAGCTACTTGAATCTGTACATTCAATTCTTTAAAATTGATAAATTTTAAGCTATTGTTTGTCAAATCTGATAAATTTTGAGCTATTGTTTCTTTGTATGCTTATTCATCTCTGCCTTCTTTCTGTTCTCCTACCTGGACTCAAGTGAAATAAATGTTAGTTTTTTGACAGGTCCCTGAGGTTCCGTTCATTTTGTTTAAGTTTTTCTTTTTGTTCAGATTGGGTAAATTCTACTGTTTTCTCTTCCTTTTGGCTGATTCTTTCCTTTGTTTTCTCCAGTTGGCTATTGAGCCTATCCATTGAGTTATTTTGAGTTTTGTACATTTCGGTTGTAAAATTTCCGTTGGGTTTTTCTTTTTATCTTTTATCTATTTGCTAAGACACCCTATTTCTTTCCTGAGGCTTCCAGTTTGTTTCATCTGCCTTCATAACTGCTCATTTAAGAATTTTCATGTTGGCTGCTTTAAAATTGTTGTCAAACAATTGTATTATCTCTGTCATCTTAGTGTCGGCATCAGTTGATATTTTTCTTTATTTAGTTTGAGATATTCCTGGTTCTTGTTATGACAAGTGATTTTTAGTTGAATTTGGACATTTTGGGCTTTTGTTCCAAGCTTTGTATCTTATTTAAATCTTCTCTTTTGGCTGGCTTTTTCTGATACCATTCTATCAGGGGAAGAGGTGGCCTCTCCTCTTTACTACCAGGAGAGGTTAGAAGTTTAGGTTTCCCTCTTGGTCTCTGGTGACACCTGAGGAGTGGATAGGGGCTTATTATTATTGCTGGATGGGTGTGAGCATTCCCACTCTTTATTAGGTCTCCAGAGACCACTCCGTCTGGGAGGAGCAAGAATGTCTCCTTGCTGCTCCCCATGTGCCTTTCTCTGACACCATGGGAGGAAGGGGCCCTTGTTGCTTCTGGGCAGTGGTGAAAGTTCTGACTCACTGCTTGCCTCCTCTGACATTGCCCCATTGGGGGAACACTTGCCAGGGGAGCAGGAGCCTCATTACAGCCTGGCCAGTATGAGAGTCCTGGCTCCCTACTTGTCCTTCTCTGAAACTATCCTGGCAGCAATTAGGGTAGTTGGGCCTTGCAAGGATTGAAGTCCAGGCTTCCCACTTGTTCTTTGCTTGTGTGGGTGGACTGGGCCACATTTTTTTTCCTGTGGTGTTTGGGTGGAGTAGACTGGTTAATGTCTAAAAGTTTTATCTTGCTAGGCTATCCCTTTCCTGGTCTTTTAGTTAGAGAGAGCAGGATTTTCTGGGGCTTTTTTTTTCTGTACTTGTTGGTGTTTCTAGGTTGCTGATTTTTCTTGCTCCATGTGTGCAGTATATAAGACAAAAAACAAACAAACAAACAAACAAACCCCAGAAAGCTTATTGCTGTGTTGTTCCTTGGGTCAGAAGGTCCCTAGCCAGTCTGCCTTTTTCCTTCATCTTTAGAGTTTTCTTTTTCTTTTCTTGTTTTTTAAATATATAATATCCACAGTTTTTAGTTGTATTTTGAAGGAGGAATAGGCAGTATTCCTAATCCATTTTCTTGGGAGTGGAACGTAACCATGTTTTAAAAACATATTTTGCCATTGTATTTGGTGAGTTAATTAAAGAGGGTAATTTGACATTGTTGGAGCCCACTATTCAGACTAGGGTTTAAAAACTTTGATAGATGAAGATTTTATCCTAGAGGAAAGGTAGCAAATGCCTTGTGTCATCACTCTTCCCCTTCCATGCCAACTGATTGTTCACAACTATCTTTTCTATTGAGTCCTGAATTAAAACAGCATCTAGTAGCCCATTGCTAAGATTCAGCATAGCAGAGAAAACTTATTTGCCATCCCTGCTCTAGAGCTTTATTTAGATGGACATACTTAATCATGTGAATTATATTTGGAGGGCCCTAGATGGGATAGTTTCGACTGTCTGTGAAATTGATGCAGTTACTCATGAATCCAAGTGAAATAGGTCATTGGTTATTACTGGAGGGTCTGTAACTCCAAAGTATCTCATCTGCATCTATGTGTGAACAACAGTATCTCAGAATCTATATTTAGTATTGATTCTAGCAGTTAAGTATGGGCTTTCAAGTCCTGTTACCAGGAATTAACACTTACTATTGGATATATATTTATTTATTTATTTTGGTCGGAGGAGATAAATTTATGATTAGTAAACAAACCAAAACTTTTTAAAACCATCTGTAAATCTAAACCATATTATACTCATGAATTGGACACATCTACTCTGTCATTTGTAGGTATTAAAGACTAATCATCATTCTAACAAAATTTATAATTTTATAAGGTAATTCAGGAAGGTATAAACCTGGAAGAAAAAGATAACCACAATTATTCATTCAGTAGAATTATAGTGCTTTACTGAAGACTTTTGAAAACCGTCTTGTAGCATTAAAAATTACTTTATAAACTAATATTTCTTCTTTTAAAAAAAGTAAGGAAAGACATGTAAATGTTTAAAGAGAATCTCTAGTAATAAAAAATACAATTATGATGACTTTAAAATGTTCACATGAGATACTAACAATAACCTTTGGCATTTAGTAACATTGATAAAGGCTTACCTATTCCTTTCAATGCCTTTGGCTGATTTCCATGTCATCATCAAAAATAAATGTTTCAAAGGAAAATGAACTAGATATAATTATATATAAACAATGCTGAGATCAATAGTATTTAAAATAGTTTGGAAGTAAACTAAACATGAAATACACTTCTGCATCCACTTATTTGAAAATACCTGGAGGCCTTTTCTTATCCCAAAGGCATTTCTAATTTGCATAGCAAAGATAATATTATTTATATTTTCCTTTAATATTCAGATATGGTTAAATTCATCAGATAAGAAATGTACCTAACATGTGAAAGCTAGTATCTTAATTTTGTGTTTAAGAACAGTCAAGTGTGAAGTAAATAACTTCTGGTTGAAATGGAAAAATAGTGAACTTTTTGAAGTTTTATATTCAGGTCATGAGATAATCTGATTTATGATGGATGGCATATGAGACGCAACAAATGATCCCAAACATTCATCTCATACTTTAGATTAAACTGAGTTTCTATAGACCTTAATTTTATAACTAATTTTGAAGAAGAGATTTTATAAAATATCTTTAAAGTATATTGGTAATTTCAACAAAATGACTTCTTAGAATTATAAATGAACTTTGTTATTTTTAAAATGATCAAGCATATATATGTATAAATAAAATCCTTGTTATTTTGGAACTTGAATTTTCAAATCATTATATAAACATGAATATTATAACATATATGCCACATTTTTGTAATATCACTTCAAAAAATTCTAAACATTTTTATTTTAATAGTTAAAATACAGAAGCAGTTTTTTGAAAAATGCACTGCTCATGATAACTGGTGATTTCAAAATTTGACTTTATGCATATGACAAGTTACTTTTCAAGAGTGAACATTAATGTAGGGAAGAAATGTTATGAAAAGATAAAACTAGATACTCTTCCACTTGTGAATGTGGGTAGATGTGAGGTAGGAATTGACCTTTAGAATTGTGAAGTTTTGAGGGGAGAAGTGCAGTGTTATTATATGGTCATGACTACAATTGCCTTTGCCATGATGAATTGGCTTCATTTGGGTTCAATCCAGCCATTTCAGTAGAATTCCTACTATCACAGTTGTTATTGCAAGAGTTCTTTATTAAAACAACAATAGTGATACTCACACAATTATCATACTCATAAAATTAACTTCCCCCAAATAAGCATGTCTTTAGTTAGTACCTGATAGAGGATCTAAGAGCATTTCTTAGGCAAAAATGTGAAATGGTAGAGGAAAGTATCCATAATTAATTATTTTTCATATGATTACAAAGTATGATATAACAAATCTGGTATTAAAACCAAACCCACCCATATCTTTTGTATCCTCTAGTTAAGTTTGAGAATTTTATGAAAGCTTTGGCCAAATAACATTAAATTTACATGCTCTTGAAGTCCAACTAGAATATTCTAGCCATATGTTCCTTTGCTGTGGGTCCTTAAAGTAGGCCAATATGTATGTCGCTATTCTAGTAGAATTTTCTATTGAAATCTGTTTTCTGGTAAAAAATTTGATCTTATTTATTATTTATATTTTAAGGTGAAGTATGCATTCTTTAATTTTCCAAGGAGGTTATCAAATTTTATCGTAATAATACAATATGCCTTGGAAATGAGTAAGCCAAAAGGAAATCAAAAGTCAATTAACTTCTGGTATATGTCCACCATTGTGCTAGAAACTGGATGGCTATAGACAAAACATGGCTTTTACCTTCAAAGGGTTTATTAGAAAGTAAATTCCTAACTAGCATGTTGACACATCAGTGTTTCTAAGATATATCACTAATTGCCACAGCAAGTGGTATTTCCTTTTTGATTGTCATTTGGTTTAGATCTTATGAAAATTGCTTTTAAGTACGTGCTCAGTATTTTTTTCTTCTTTTGGTTTACTTTTCCCTGTTAATATATCTTGGTTTATGGGATTTGTTTCAGGTATGAATTATATACAGGTTCTGATCTAATCTAAGGGTTCCACAGAACAGTGAAGAGGCTTCAGAGATAAAGGAGGTTGGGGAGATACAAAACACATTGGAAGATCTTTCCAGATCTTTCCTATGCCTTGCATGTTTCACCCTGCTAGAAAGGTTTTTGTCTCATCTTTTTCCTTTTTGAAATATTTCCCATTCATTAGAACGAATGACACTTCTTTATGTCCCACAACTGAGGATAATTTCTTTCATCTTGGATACTGTTTTTAATTTTCTTACAGGATTTTCCATGTTCTGCTGTGTGTACATGCCCACTGAGTAGACTATAAACTTGAGAAGTGTCTTCATCTTTGAATCATTGATAATAAATAGCACATTGTGTTAGTCCATTTTCTGTTGCTTATAATGGAATACCTGAAACTGGGTAATTTATAAAAAAATGAAATTTATTTCTTACAGTTTTGGAGGCCAGAAAGTCCAAGGTCCAGGGGCACATCTGGTGAGGGCTTTTCTTCCTGGTGGGGACTCTGTACAGAGTCCTGTGGCATTGCAGAGTGTCACATGGCAAGAATGGCATGAGTTCTCTAATGTGCTCATTTGCTGTCCTTATTATAAAGCCACCAATGCCTTCCTGAGACAACCCAGTAAACCATTAATCCATTCATGAGAGCATGGTCCTCATGATCCAATTACCTCTTTAAAGGCCCTACCTTTCAGATACTGTAGTGGGATTTTTGCACCCTCTTAATACTGTTACAAGGGGAATCAAACTTCAGTGAGTTTTGGTGGGGCATGTATCCACAATTCATAGCAAACATCATTCATAATATTTAGTGTCTGTTGACTGCTTTCCTAGAGAATTACTCTCAGCTCATCTCTGGAAATTGGGTGGTTGTCATGTTAAGAATCTTACAGCAATAAGATAGGATACATTTTGGTACGCATTAGGAGCATATGGTAGAATTAATTTTGGTTTTCCCAATTGAGGGCATTTGCTACCTCTAAAGTTAGCAATCTGCTGTTCAAAAATATTTATTGGTGAATATATTGTATTTGATTTTGGATTAGAAATCTTTGCTAGGGGCCGGCCCGGTGGCGCACTGGATAGTGCGCCGCTTGGGAAGCGCGGCGGCGCTCCCGCCCGAGGGTTCGGATCCCACATACAGACCGGTTCCCGCTCACTGGCTGAGCGAGGCGCGGGAGCAACACCGAGGGTTGCGATCCCGTTGCCGGTCCCCGGTCCGGTGCGGGGGCAACACTGAGGGTTGCGATCCGTTGCCAGACACGGAAAAAGACAAAAGACAAAAAAAAAAAAAAAGAAATCTTTGCTAGGCCACCTTGCCTAGTACGTTTTAGTAGTAGGTGCTTACTTTCCTGTCTCAGGATTGTAGCTATTATTGCTTCTTTTCCTTGTTTTTGTGATTTTTGGTTTATAGCTCACTTTTAGCTGACAATCGTGTGGTTATATTTGGGTTTTATTGCCATTTATAAAGCACATTAAGCAGACATTACCTTATTTAATTTAGGTACTTATTGTTTGAAGTGTTTCAAACATCATTTGATTTTCCATATATGGCTAGTCCTGATGGACATTTCCTTTTTATGCATATTTAGTATAAATATTGCCATTCTTTCTGTAGTATCTTAGATTCCTACATTCTCCACCCTAACAGACTACCTCCTTAATCATCCATGTGCAAACCCAAATTTGATGGAATAAGATTTGTAAATAAGATTTTGGATGGAGTTGCAAGTTGCCTTAGTTTTATAGTTGTGTCTCTGATGTCTGGATTGTTTGGTTCTTGATACACTACTTTACCTTGGCCAGTGGCCTGATTTCTCACCCCTGATCTACCTGCATTTTCACAAAGGTTGTGTTTCATAAACTGGAGAGTTCAGATATGGAGTTAGAAACATGTGTTTGAATTTTGGCTTTGTTACTTATTAGCTTTGATTTTGGGTAAGTTACATAACTTTTCCTGATTAAATTTCCTAATCTGCAAAGGCATTACCTTCTTTACCCACTTTCTGTTTTGTTAATAGAAGCTGATTTGAAGATGTCAAACTCTTTTGGAAATTACTATATACTATACAAGTTTAAGTGGCCACTGGTAGTCCTATCTAGTTTATCTGATAGCAGTCTTAGTCCATTCCTTTGCTCTCAAGTTTTTAAAGATAAGAAAATGAGAGGGTCAGAGGAGGGTTTATTTCTATATGAAGAAGTATGTCATTATAGAAAATTCGGGAAAATAATCATTCATAGACCTACAGCCTAGTGAAAACTTGTAATAGTTGACATATTTTCTCCCCGTATTTTTTTTGTGCAATTAGGAAATTTTTTGTTTCTGTTTTGTAAAAATTGGATATTTATATCCAGTATAAAAATCTGATATTTATAGATTGTCAGTTTTCACTGTTAGAAATTGATAGAGTTTGGATGTGTTGTCCCCCCAAAACTCATGTGGAAATTTGATTCCCAGTGTGTCAATGTTGGAAGCTGTTTGGGTCATGGGGGTGGATCCCTCATGAATGAATTAATGCTCTCCCTAGGTGGGGGGATTAATGAGTGAGTTCTTGCTCTATCAGTTCCCGTGAGAGCTGGTTGTTTAAAAGACCCTGGCACCTCCTCTCTCTCTTTTTGCTTGCTCTTGCCATGTGATCTGCTTGTACCAGCTGGCTGCATGCCCCTTTCAGCCATGAGTAGAAGCAGCCTGAGGATCCTGCCAGATGCAGCTGTCCCAGAATCGAAAGCCAAATAAACCTCTGTTCTTTATACATTACCCAGTTTCAGCTCTTTTTGTTATAGCAACACCAAATGGACTAATACAGAAATATTGCAATTATGAATGTATTTGAACATAAACCTTTGCATGAGATTTTTGGGTCAAAGAGAATTTTAAAAGAACCTGTACAATATGTAGGTAGCAGCAGTTTATGGGAGTTCTTATTTCATGGCATCCTTTCCAGCTTTGTGTGTTTTTTACTATTATTTAATGAATATTCACATACTCTCTACTTTGCTTAAGAATTATGTATACATAATTGTAGTTTCCTTTGTATTGTGTTTCTAGCCCAAGCTTTCCCTCTCTAAGCTTTTGTACTTGAGGAAGTAAAAAGTTCTGTGCTTAACAAAGTGTAATGTCAATTTTAAATCTAGAACTTGGTTGATTTTTAAAAGGAATTCTGAAAAATTACTTATTTAAAATATAAATGTTCCATTAATATTTGTAAGAGAGGAAGAGCATGGAGTAATTTAGACTTATTATTTGTGTTTCTGTGTGAAATTCTGAAGATTAATCCAGTTCTAACATGAGGGCACATATTATGGAGCATGTTTTTCATATTGAGGGTAAAGCGAAGGTAATTAATTTTTTATATCAAACCTTGAAAACATCTATAGATACTATAAAAAGTCTTTTTTTTTTTTGCATTCTTTTTAAATGACATGTTTCAGTGATGAGAATTTCTAGTGACCCAGATGAATGCAATATTGTTTAGACAATATTGTTTGGAAAATACTATGATATTCAATTATAAAACTGAATATTTCAGCTAACAGATCTTAGGAAATAGTAAGCAAATAATACAGCTCTATTTGAATGATTTTTATTTCAATGATTTCAAGTTTTCTGATATTTTCTTCTGCACTGTTTAATTTGTCATTAATCCCTTTTCGTATGTCTTTCATTCCAGATACTTTATTTTTCACATCTAGAAGTTTCATTTATCTTTTAAAAAAATCTTCAATTTTTCTACATTGTGTTTTTGTTTTCCTTTAAGTTCTTGAGTAATAGCTGTTTCAAGGTCTTTAAATTCCCCAATTCCATTATCTGAGTGTAGTAGTCCATTTATGTCGCTTATGAAAAAATACTTGGAACTGGGTAATTTATAAAGAAAACAAAATTTATTCATTACTGTTTCTGAGGCCAGGAAGTCCAGAGTCCCTCTGGTGGTGGCAACAGTGACCCAGGGGTCTCACATTGCAAGATGTTGGAAGCAGAGAGAGAGACAGACTCTCTTCTTTTAAAGCCCTCAGAACCACGCCCTTGACCACCATTTTTAATCATTCACTACGGCACGGTCCTACAATCCAATCAACTCTTCAAAGCTCCACCTTTCAATTACCATAATAGGATTTCCCACCCTCTTAACAGTCACACTGAGGGCTAAGTTTCTAATACATAAAACTTGGGGAACACAGTTCAAGCTTCAGGGAATTTCAGGGGACATAATTCAATCCACTCCACTGAGTCATCAGTTTTTCTACAGGTTATGGATCATACGGTTTTTTTTTTTGTTTGTTTGTTTGTTTTTAAATTTTTTTTAAAAAAAGATGACCGGTAAGGGGATCCTAACCCTTGACTTGGTGTTGTCAGCACCACGCTCACCCAGTGAGCTAACCGGCCATCCCTATATGGGATCCAAACCTGTGGCCTTGGTGTTATCAGCACCGCACTCTCCTGAGTGAGCCACAGGCCGGTCCTATGGATCATATGTTTCCACTTCTTTGCATGCCTGGTAATTTTTCATTGGATGCTGAACTTTGTGAATTTTATCTTGCTGATTGTTGATTTTTGTCGTATTCCTTTAAAGAATGTTGGGATTTGTTTGCAGTTAAGTTACTTGCAAATCAGTTTGATCTTTCTGAGGCTTAGTTTGAAGCTTTGTTAGGGTAAGTATAGAGCAGCTTTTCTTCTAGTCTAGGGTGAACTTAATCCCACTATTAAGGCATGAACGTTCTGTGGACTCCGCTTTTTTTTTTTTTTTTTTTTTTTTTTTTTTCA
>NW_007726740.1:0-6637 GCF_000696425.1 Galeopterus variegatus
AGAGGCTGTCTGGATTGTTGAAGACGTAGGAGCTCACTGGCCTGTCTGACTTCAGAGCTGGGTCCTTTCCACCGTCTGCAGCAGCGGATGCTGTGAACATGCCAGGGCAAGACGGAGAAGGTCCCTGCGTTCAGGAACTGCTAGTCTTGTTAGGACACATGCACACACACATGCACACACGCATGCACACACACACGCACACACACACGCACACACACACAAGAACCTGCTGAAGAACACAAGGTAGGTCATGCGAGGTGGCAGCAGGTAGTCCAAGATTAATGGAGAAGGGGGGGAGGGTGGCAGTGGGGAAGTGCAAATGAGGTTGAGGGAAGGAGGTCAGGATTCCTTTCAGAACAGTGTCCAGTTGAACTTTGAGGAAAGAATTTGGATAAGCAGAAAAGAAAGCAAAGACTTTCTAGGCCAGAAGCAGCAGCTTCTGGAAATGAATAGATATATATCAGTGATCATTATCTAAACACACGGAAACTGAAAGGGCCTGCGGGCAGGCAGATAATGGAGTGGGTCCAGGCAGTCTGAGGGGCCACGGGAGTGTCTCCAGCACTGAAGGAAAATGAAATTAGCAAGAGTCAGTGGGTGAGACCGGCCACTTCTTAAGTAACCACCTGAAGAGAAGATCTGAAAACTGCAGGGAGAGGACACACCCAAGTCCTCTCACTGTAACTGGAAAGTAATCCCAGAAAAAGGACAGGAAATGTAGAGATCGTTGCTCCTTCTAAAGGGCAGTGCCAATGGATTCAATGGCTAGATCTGGAGTCAGAATTCCTTGTAGCCCTCACAGGCCCCTGCTAAGACGGGGTTCTGCTATGTGTGAACCCTTCTGGTGCACTGATTAATTCAAGTTTGAGGTCCACACTGGGGAAGGCTAGTGTCCTACCCACCCCCATGGAGCCTGGTCCTGAGCCTGCCTCTGGGAACATCTTTCCCATCTTATCGTTGAGCATAAGGAATGTTAGAGAAATGGGAATTCCAGCTCTACAGCAACAATGTTGCCTTTCATAGCTCTGTGCATTTTACAAAACATTTTTTGTCACCCCGTTTTAGTCCTCTCCCCAAGTCTCTGTAATGTACTAAGCTCAAGAGAAGGCTTCACCGTGGAGGGGATCTTTGAGTTGCCTCAAACGATACAATGTCAGTCTTTGAGGGCAGTACACTGGACACTTCCAGGTTCTAAAATCAGTGATTGTATTACTGTCATTAAAGGAGGATGGTTTTTGTTTTAAACATAATTATGCCATTATCAATAAAACTCTTCACCTCTAAAAATCTCCCAATGCTGGGTCTCAAAGTTTCCTCCAGACTCAGATGCCAAAAAAAAAAAAAAAAAAAATGTGTGTCTTGCCTTGTATACTTCATTTAAAGTCATTTAAAGTGTATAAAGACATCGTATACTGTAAATGGCTTTGGTTGGTTTGACTCTAATCTTAATTAAGCCAGTGCACATTTTGTCCCATCTTGGGCTCTTTGAACCCATTCTCTGCTAAATCAGTACAGCACAAGTTTGGTTGGAAAGAATGCCAACCAGCCTGGGAAAGAAAGGAGAAATTTGGGGGTGACTTTAAGCTTCACAAAAGGGTCCACTTTCTTTTCCCAACCAGCCTGGGAAAGAAAGGAGAAATTTGGGGGTGACTTTAAGCTTCACAAAAGGGTCCTTCACAAAACAAAAAATTTAAGTCGCTCAGAATCCCACTGCTTTAAAAAAAAAAATTATACCGAGAGGCAAGTTTCTCCCTCCACCTGTTTGATTCTGTTCTTCAGAGTAAACCACTGTTAACGACTTGTGGCACATTCTTCCCAGTTTGTTAGTGGGGTTATGTAGCTGTATTTAAGCACACACATATCCAAAGTACTGGACACATTGGCCTCTGCCTGGCTTATTTTCCTTTACACTTGGACATTTTCCAAGTTAGCACCTGTAGGTCTAGCACATTATTCTTAGTGGTTATACATTATTTCACTGTATGGATATATTATGTACCATTCTATTGATGGGCATTTAGACTGTTTACAAGACATTTGTTTTTGAGAGCAATGGAGCAACACACACTCTTGTTTATATGTTTTTGTGTATTTGTTCTATTATTTCTTGTAGGGTGGATTACTCTTGGGGCTGGAACACCAACAGTTTATGAGAGGGACCCCACCCCCCACCCCCGAGCCTTGCTAACGCTTTGGGTCAACCTGCTAGACACAAAAATGTTAATCTCTTTGAGATTTAATTTGCATTTTCCTGACTATTGGTTAAGTTAAGCCTCTTTTTTATATGTTTATTAACAATTTGCACTTCCTACTCAGTGAATTACCTACTCATATCCTGGACCTGTATATCTACTCTGGTCATTTATTTTTTTTCTATTCAATTTGTAGGAGCTCTTTGTATACATGAGATATAATCTTTTCGTCTTATACATATGGCAAGTATTTTCTATCACTACCGTTGTTGTCTTTTGACTTTGTTTTGGGTGTGTTTTAACTTGTACGTTTTAATTTTTATTGTGGTCGCATACGTTTAATTTTTCCTTTCTTGTTTCCAGGCTATCTGTCTTAGAAAGAATTCCAAACTACATTTTCTTCTCATATTTTTCCCATTTAAATCTTAAATCCAGCCTTTTTAATTTTTTTCATTTGGGTAAAGCAGGGAGCTAGCTTTACTTTTTTTTCCAGATGAAGAATCAATTGTTACCAGGGATTTTTAAATTATTTAGTCAGCAAAAATTTACACGTTTTTGAGGACGGTGGGTAAAGATCCAGGGTGCGGTTCCTAAGAGAAACCGTGGTCCCTGTGGCTGGATCCATCAGATCTTTAACTCATGATCTGCAAAAAACTAGAGGTTGTTGATCTAGCTGGGTCATGGATTGAAAACTTCTGAATCTGTGTATTTTATTTATTTTATTTTTGTTTTTTTAGTAAAGAAGGAATTTGTAGACTAAAACATCCACCTCCCTCAAATATCTTCCTATTTATAAACCAAGCCCCGTGTATAACTCTATCCTGTCAGTTGGTTATTAAATTGAGTGTCCATCTTAGGTGTGTGTCTCCCTCTCCGGTCCAGGTGAGCTCCTTGAGGTTGTGCCTTAATTTACCTCTGTTCTGAACCTACCACGGAGCTCAGACACAGTGATGGGCACTAGTCTTAGTCCATTTTGTATTGCTATAGCAGAATACCACAGACTGGGTAATTTACATAGAAAAATAAATTTATTTCTCATAGTTTTGAAGATTGGTAAGTCCAATATCAAGGTGCCAGCATCTGATGAGGGTCTTGGTACTGTGTCATCTCATGGTGGAAGGTGGAAAAAAGGGTGAGAGGGCAGGAGATTGAACTCGCAGCCTCAACCCCTTTTATAATTGTCATGAATCCATTCGTGAGGGTGGAACCCTTGTGACCTAAACACTTCCCATCAGGTCCCACCTTCCAACACTGTTGCATTAGGAATTAAATTTCCAACACGTACTTTTTGGTGGACACATTCGACCCATAGCAGTACTGAACAAAACCTTGATTTTGAAGCCACCTAAAGATTTGTTTCGTGTTTGTCCACATAGTCTGTTTCAACATTTTTAAGAAGGATTTTTAGGCTTCTCTACAAGTAGACTACGAACTGGCATTAGCATGTTTTCTCCACATATAAAGTCTTTTATCTTTCCACTCGCATATGAACGTAACCAGTAAATATTTGTTGAATTTTATCATTCTGTTAGCTTTCAGATTCAGACTTGCCAGTAATTACTGGCTTGCATTAAAAGCAGGAGATTAGAGATTGAGGCCCAGGAAAAAGAAATGATTTGCTCAGAGGCATGTAGAGTAACCAGGTTACTGCTACACCCTGTTCTTCTTTCTACAAAGGATGAATGGTGTGGTTAAGGTCAGAGGTCTGTAAGAAAGGACAGGGGTAGGATTTTGAAGCATAATAACTGGGCCATCCTGGCCTGTTTTCACAGTCCTCCTGCTGTGTTGGTAGAAAGATACAGCAGACAGCTCTGAGTGCCCTTTCCGGAGCTGCTGCTGAGGGTCTGAAGGAGATTCTGGAGTCACACTCATGCCCTCTCCCTTTGTCATTAATAAACAGAAGCTATCTTGGATTATCTGGCCACTTTAGAAGGACTCATTCAGTGATCTCTGCCTTGCACAATACGTCAAGAACTTCCTGTATATAGGTACTCTGCTGCGCCTTAAGGATCCGCTCTGCAGCAAAATCAAGAGACCTCTCCTCCAGGAGCTCACAGGCTAGTGAGGGAGACTGAGCCTGTCTTCCCACAGTCTCCCAGGGAAGCAGACATTAAACAAATACTCCCAGGCATATATAATTACAAATGGAGGCAAGTTCCCTGAAGGAAAAACCTGGATGTTTGGAGAGAATACAGCAGGAGGGCCTGGTTTAGATGAGGGGCTTAAGGGACAAGTAGAAGTGGGGGTGTTAAAGGCTTTTGCAAAGGTGAAGTGTTTTACATAAATGAGGGAAATAATAATAATAAAGGTGCTTGGAAGGGCAGCTGATCCTCATTCATGGGCCACTTCCTAGAGCTCTGGGAATCTGCCTTTCTCCCCAGAATCCTGTAGGCTCCAGGATCAGGGCTGGAAAGGCCTTCACAAATGCTAATGTGTGAGCATTTTATGGGTTACCCCCTGACCCTCTGCCTCCTCATTCTTAACTTGTTCAAATGCTGTGGTGAATGGGGAGCGGAGGGGGTGGCATTTCCAGTTTGGAGGTAAAAGGGGGAGGTGGGGAAGCCTTCCCATCCCAATCCCGGGGCGAGGTTCCCCTCCTCCAAACATGCCTGAGGAATGTTTTTCAAGGCAAAATTCCACTTCACCGTATTTGATTGTGAAGGGGGATGCTCAGGAGACCTTAGGGAGTCTTGGGGGCAGCGGCAATAATCTCTGACCCCATCAAACACACCCGTAAGAAAGTTTGACCGGAATGAGTGAGGATCTGATAGTGGTGGTGGGATGGGAGAGAGTAAATGCTGCTGGACAGGGGTGGGGGTGGGGGTGTTAATTTCTAATTTCCCCAGAAGAAACTGTCCTGAGCTGGTAATGTTAATCATAATAATAGTGATAGTGACACACTATGGGTTGGACAGTGTTCTATGCGCTCTCACAACTCTTCTTTTTCAAAACAACCCTGTGAGGTAAGCGCCATTACTAACTCCATTTCACAGTTGAGGAAACTGAGGCACAAAGAGGCTAAGCAGTAATAGCAGCTTTCCTTTTCGCCTGCAACAACCGGGAGTCAAGGCCTCCAGGAGGTGAGGACTGCATTTCCTTCTATGTGAGTCTCATCTGCCCGCCCATAATTCGGAATAATGCTGGCTTTGCCAAGGCTAACTTGGGAGCCACGGAGGCAGCTGCAGGGGACGCGCGCCCATTGCCTTTGTAGCCGAGCCGGGCCGTCGCTCCCTCCGCAGTGGTGAGGACCGGTGGACAGTCCCGCGGAGGCGACGGAGAGTTGCGGGGTGGCCCCACTCCAACCCTGTGCCAAGGCTGGGCAGCTCCGCTTTCTGCTCGGTCTCCGCGAGGTGTCGCCTTCGGCCGAAGAAACCACCGCGGCGCCACCCTCGTAGCCCACACTTATTTATTTTCAAACAAGGGGGGCGCCCCTCTCCTCCTTTCAATTTGAAACTGGAAACATCCTGCGATCTCGTTTCTAAGTGGGAGCGTCCTCTCCCTCCCATTTTGCACCCTCGTTCTGTCTTCCTTGGAGATTACTCAGGAGCAACCCCCCCGCAAGGCCTTGCCCGACGTTGGCCTCGCGCTCGGCTGCACACAAATGCAGTCACGGCGGGGGCTGGGGTGGAAGCTTCGGTTCCCCTCCCCATCTGCATGCCCCCTCCCACCCCCTGTCGTAGACAGCTTGTACACAAAAGGAGGGAGGGAGCGAGCGAGAGGCAGAACTTCCTCCACCTTCGGGAGCACAGGCAGAGTGGGGGGCTTGGAGCGGAGACTGGGGAGCGGGGCTAGAGGCGGCGCCCGCTGCCCGTCCCCCGAGTCAGCTCCGCTCGCCCACACTCTCCTGTTGTGTCTGTCGGTTGCAGTGTTGGAGGCTGGCACGGGCCCCCGCCTTCCGCGCCCCCCGCGGGAAGGAAGCGCCCCGGTATTAAACAGAGCGGAGCGGAAAATCGTGCTTAGTCGCCGGCCGGGAGGCCAGCCGATGCCGAGCTGCACCGCGTCCACCATGCCGGGGATGATCTGCAAGAACCCAGACCTCGAGTTTGACTCGCTGCAGCCCTGCTTCTACCCGGACGAAGACGACTTCTACTTCGGCGGCCCGGACTCGACCCCCCCGGGCGAGGACATCTGGAAGAAGTTTGAGTTGCTGCCCACGCCCCCGCTGTCGCCCAGCCGTGCCTTCCCGGAGCAGAGCCCGGAGTCCGCGACCTGGGCCACCGAGATGCTGCTTCTGCCCGAGGCCGACTTGTGGGGCATCCCGGCCGAGGAGGACGCGTTCGGCCTGGGGGGACTGGGCGGCCTCACCCCCAACCCGGTCATCCTCCAGGACTGCATGTGGAGCGGCTTCTCGGCCCGTGAGAAGCTGGAGCGCGCCGTGGGGGAGAGGCGGCAGCCCGGCGGCGGGCCGCCGGCCGCCGGCTCCGTCGCCCCTACCCCGGGAGGGG
>NW_007726740.1:7297-7929 GCF_000696425.1 Galeopterus variegatus
CCCGCCGCTCCAACCGGTGGCCCTACGGCGGGCGCTGCGGTCACCTCGGGGGCGAGTGCCACCTCCCCGGCCGGTGCCCCGGTGGCCGCTCCTCCGCGCGCAGGCGGCCGCCCGGCCAGCGGCAGTGACCACAAGGCCCTCAGCACCTCGGGAGAGGACACCCTGAGCGACTCAGGTAAAGACCGTGCCTGGGGGTGGTGTCCGCTTTTTTAGTGTCCGTGGGTTGTGGCTTAGGGGGGAGTATTTTGGAGGCAGTGTTGGTGGCGGGAGGTCCTGTTTCCTCTCCGCAGGATAAAGAGGAGGGGGGCTCTCCCAAGTCTTCACTGAAGTCCCTTCCACCCTTGGCCCTTACGCTGACCTCACATCTCTTGTAGCCTGGTCCGTGGAATAAATTGGGAAAAGTTGGTGGCTGAGCTGGGTGGGGGTTCACGGGGCTGTTCGGGGCATTGCCTGGGCAGAAACCTGCTAGCGCTGGGGTGGAAAGGAGCTCTCCGGCCCGGGTCAGATACCCGGAGCAGACACGGAGGCTGTGCAAAATCCTATTGAGGGCAGGAAGTTAGAGGGAGTTTGCACAGATGGCTAGTACCGATTTTGTTTTTTTTCAAATGTCGCCCCCCCCCCCCCCCCCCCCC
>NW_007726740.1:8915-29038 GCF_000696425.1 Galeopterus variegatus
GGGGGGGGGGGGGGGGGGGGGTTGGTCACCCCCCCTCCCTCGCTCCATTCAGCAGCTGGCAGCAAGTGCCACAGCGGTTGTGTACATGGTCAAGGGCCCTCTCTCCAGTGTGCAGTGAAAACTGGGTCCAGTTTTGTCTTCTAGCCCCAATTCTAGGCCTAATTTGAGACCTTAGTTCCCAATTCCAGGCCTAATTTGAGATCTTAGTTGTGTTCTGTAACCCAGTGCCCTTGAAGGGGAGGGCGGGTACTTAGCAGCCTCTCCAAGAATGCACACTTCCTGGAAGGAATCATTAATTAGTTCCATTGTGTGCCTTTATCTCTCTTAAACTGAGGGGAAGGGTTAAAGCTGAGTCTTTACCTGGGGCTCTGGAAGTATCCAGCACAGAACTCTACACAAATACTGAAATAGCCCTTGTCCTTGGAGCAGGGAGCTGGGGCACCCTTGGACCTTGAAAACCAGTGTTTTCAGAATGCAGATGAATAAAGAGTCTAAATTTCCTCCAGGGCTGAGGACTGATCCTTCTGAACCTCCTGGAAGGAAACTTGGTGATAAGCCTGCAGTTTGAAGGGCTCTGTCCCTTTAATGTCTGTGCCTTGACAGCTTTCGGTGAGGAAGCACTTCCTTCCAACAGCTGTCTTCTTGGCAGAAAACCAAAACATTGGCTTAAAGGGACCCACAGACTGGAACAGCCTCACATTTCGGCTTTAGAACAAATCCCACAATTGTTCAGCTTTCCGGTCCCCTTCAGATCAAGCAGAAGATGTGTTTTGATTTTCATGCTTGCATTTTAAACAATAATTTTCTATCCCAGCGTGGTAGTAAATGAGGAGAGAGGGGAGAAAAAATGCACACATGAGGCTACACGTTTTTGTTGCTGCTGTTATTACTGGTGACTTTGAGGAGAGCTGCTCCCACTTTTGGGGATTGTAGCTGCTGTGGATTCTGACTTTGTAGTTAAGATTTGATCTTCGTTAGGTGAAAAATTGCTCACTGTATAAAACTCATGTTCATTGCAAGAAAAGTTATTTTTCTTCCTCAGTTAATTAAATTGTTCCTCAAGTTGGTTTAAGGACTGAAAATCAAACACAACTATGTGTAAATTGCTAAATGGGGCTTCTAAAATGAGGAGCCTTAATTCTTAAGTGTGGAGATGGAAGTGCAAATAAGTCTACAGGAAAGACTGGTGATTATGATAAAAGCCACCATTTACTGGGCATCTGTCTACTAGGCCCAGCTCTGTGCCAAGTCTACTTATTATCTGTCAAATTCGAAAATGCTATATTATCATCCCCATTTAACAGCTAAGGAAACTGAGGCTTAGAAAGGTTAAATAACTTGTCTAGGGTGTGTGCAACTAGTTAACAATGGAGCCCAGGATGGTTTGACCCAAAGCCCAAGTTCTTTATATTTCCACCACCTGCTAAAGTTTTGAATGGAGACTGAAAGCACAGTAGGGTTTGGGGAAGAAAAAGTATTTCCAGATATATTTAAATTAAAGAGACCCTTCCTCCCCCCCCAAAAAAATAAGATATTTCTGTTCACATCTATGTTGATGGGTCCATAATAATAGCAAACCATGCCAGGGCCTGCCATAAAAGAAACAGACGTGTGGATATGTTAATTTAAGTCACATGTGGCTCAGCTGAGAGTAACTCCCATCTTTTCCTCAAAGATGATGAAGATGATGAAGAGGAAGATGAAGAGGAGGAAATTGATGTGGTCACCGTGGAGAAGCGGCGTTCCTCCTCCAGCAGCAAGGCTGTCACCACTTTCACCATCACCGTGCGTCCCAAGAATGCAGCCCTGGGCCCGGGGAGGGCTCAGTCCAGTGAGCTGATTCTCAAACGCTGTGTCCCCATCCACCAGCAGCACAACTATGCCGCCCCGTCACCCTACATGGAAAGCGAGGACGCGCCGCCCCAGAAGAAGATTAAGAGTGAGGTGTCACCGCGACCCTTCAAGAGTGTCATCCCCCCAAAGGCTAAGAGCTTAAGCCCCCGCAACTCTGACTCAGAGGACAGCGAGCGTCGCCGCAACCACAACATCCTGGAGCGCCAGCGCCGCAATGACCTGCGCTCCAGCTTCCTCACGCTCAGGGACCACGTGCCGGAGCTGGTGAGGAACGAGAAGGCTGCCAAGGTGGTCATTTTGAAAAAGGCCACCGAGTACGTCCACTCCCTGCAGGCCGAGGAGCACCAGCTTTTACTGGAAAAGGAGAAATTGCAGGCAAGACAGCAGCAGTTGCTAAAGAAAATTGAACACACTCGGACTTGCTAAACGTTTCTCAAAACTGGACAGTCACTGCCACTTTGCACATTTTGATTTTTTTTTTTTTTTAACAAACATTGTGTTGACATTAAGAATGTTGGTTTACTTTCAAATCAGTCCCCTGTCGAGTTTGGATCTGGGCGGGGAGCAGGACGTGCGGGGTTCTGCCAGGACCTCAGAGAGCCTGCACCATGACGGGATGCCAGGTGGTCCTTGCAGTGTCCTCCACCACGCCTCCATGACAGCGGTAGAAGTTCGTGACATTGGGAGCCTTTGGGCTGTTGAAGTCACCTTGTTTGTTCCAGGTTTCCAAACAGAAAGTCATTCCTTCTTTTAAAAATGGTGCTTAAGTTCCAGCAGATGCCACGTAAGGGGGTTGCCATTTGAAACCCCTGGGGAACATTTCTGTAAATACCATTGACACACCCGCCTTTTGTATACGTCCTGGGTAATGAGAGGTGGCTTTTGCGGCCAGTATTAGACTGGAAGTTCATACCTAAGTACTGTAATAATACCTCAATGTTTGAGGAGCATGTTTTGTATACAAATCTATTGTTAATCTCTGTTATGTACTGTACTAATTCTTACACTGCCTGTATACTTTAGTATGATGCTGATACATAACTAAATTTGATACTTATATTTTCGTATGAAAATGAGTTGTGAAAGTTTTGAGTAGATATTACTTTATCACTTTTTGAACTAAGAAACTTTTGTAAAGAAATTTACTATATATATATGCCTTTTCCTAGCCTGTTTCTTCCTGTTAATGTATTTGTTCTTGTTTGGTGCATAGAACTGGGTAAATGCAAAGTTCTGTGTTTAATTTCTTCAAAATGTATATATTTAGTGCTGCATCTTATAGCACTTTGAAATACCTCATGTTTATGAAAATAAATAGCAATTAAATGATTCAACTCAATTTGTTTCTTAATAGCACTAGTTAAAACTATCCTTTAAGCAGCAACCATAAATACTCCATAACTTATAAACATCTGTACAATCCTGGTTGGGGCGGAAGGTCATTTTCCCCACTTGAGGCAGAGGGGACTGGGTTTGGGGAGGTTAAGGCAATTCTCCAAGATAACACAGCATAGAGAGGTTATTAGTCATCTTCACATTGTAGCAACAGCACTCAATGCTTGACAAAGCATTTTCATATATGTTGGCCGTAAGCTGGGATATCTGATACCAGCCTTTTAGAGTGAGAAGTAAAGTCAAGGCAGGGTTTGCCTGTATTTGGCATTAGTAACTTTTGTCCCATTGGCAGACAGTTTTATATCCTGGTGTAGAGTAATTTGTCTCCAGGAAGAATTTATTCTAAAAGATTCACTGGGACCCCAGTAAGGTTTTAGGCTAAGCACTGCAGCAGAATAAAAAGTTGGAGTTGACCTCTCCCTTCAATAAATTCAAAATCGGATTCACCAAAGTATGGCTGATCAAGTGACAGCTGTGTAGCCCAGGTCAAGTGCCAAGTGCGTGAGAGACCCTGGGGTCACGTTGAGACCCTGTGTGGGTAGCGTAACTACACAGGATGGTGTTTTGCCTACTGGAGCTGCTCTGTTCTGGGACTAGTGGGTTGGAGGGATGCATAATTCAGCTCCCTGTGAGGGAGAAGTTTCTGAGTTAGTCTGACGGGTGGTCATTCCCTTGCTTGTGAGTCACTCAGCTTCTCAGGACTATCACCTCTTTCTTTTTTGGGTGAGAGGTTGTATGCAGTTATTTCTCTAAGGTTTCATTTGTTTCTGGTTTTTAGCTCTGAGCTGAAAAAAGCCTCTTGCTTTACCAAGAAGAAACAGGTTCAGGGATGAGAGAGCTTTGCATGGCCACACAGTTTGTCAGGGACAGAAATGGCAGATCTCAGGCCATGGGGGTCCCCTCTCTCCTTTGGCCATTTAGGAAAGGCAAGTGGGAGTTTAGAACTTGAGGTCCTCCTTATCCTGGTTCACAGACACATGCCCTAGAGCTGTGAGGTTGGTCCTACTACCGTTGACCTCTTTCTGATGTCTGACTATGCTGAAAATCAGGTAAAATGCTCTTGAATTGCTCTTCTAGTCCCCATCTCCAGACTAGAAAAAATGAACACTTTTTGAAAGTCCTTTTTGAATTATCATTCAAAAAGACTCCTTTCCATTTACACTTTGCAGGGCCCCAAACACTCTCACCTCTACATCTTTATGTATCCATGAGTCAAAAGGAAGTTAAATTACCTCAAATTAATTGAGTGCCTGAGATTCTTGAAGCCCAGCTTAAGCACCCTAATTTCTCCATTTGTGTCCCCCAGAAGGGCCTATCTGATGTGTCAGATAAGATGGGACTCTAGCTGTAGAGGAAGAAGATCGTTTAGACACCTGAGACCACTAAACTACAATTCCTACTGTGCTCTGTTTTTGCTCTGGCTACCGGGAAGCTCAGAGCCCAAATCGATGACCTCTTATTTTTATTTTATAAAACCTCTTGTTTTACTTACAGTTTAACCACTTTTTAATGTTCTTTGTTTTATATTATGTAACAAATGTTTTTTGCATTAGGTGGATCATAAATATGTACTAAAAATATTAAAACGTGAAAAATCGCATATTTGCCTTTTCTGACCCAGCTCAGGCAGTGTTACCCAATTTAGCTCTGCCATTATCTATAAAGTAATTGGTGAAGTCACAGAAGAATTGAACCAGTCGTCTTAACAACATGAGAAACCACCTCTGCATGAAGTGTTGAGACTGTTTGAGAAACTGCTCTACATCAGTTATATCAACAAATCGTAGAGTTAGATGGTACATAGAGATCATCTCACTGAATCACTTCATTTTACAGAATGGGGTAGAGGGTCTCATCTGGAATTAATGGCTGAACCCAGGACTAGAGTCAGGGTCTCCTGGTGACAGCCCAGTGCCCTTTCCACACCATTAGCTTTCTCGCTGCTCACACAGTAGCCCCCTACCTCCTGGCTTTGCTCATGCACCTACATTATGCTTCCATATTGACACTTCTAAATGGCCAACTCTGCAGAAAAACCTCCAACAGCTCCCTGCCACTTACAGGATACAGTTCAGATCCTTCAGCCTGGCACAGGGGCTGCTTCCACTCTGGCTCAACAGCTCCATTACCCACGGCCCCTCCACTTGCACTCTCCATTCCAGCCACACTGGACTTGGTGGCTCTTTCACATCTCTGGCTTGTTTCATCACATTCCCTCCCCCTGTGTTATCCAGTTTCTGTTTATTGAAATCCTTCTCAATCTCGAACAGCAAACCCAGTGTCTCTTCCTTCAGGAAGCCTCCCTGGTACTCCCAGGTAGACCTTTCCCAGCTCTTGGTCCCTGAGCACTTATCCTCTATAGCCTCTGGAGATGGAAGAGCTGCCCTAATTGCCCTTCTAGACACCCTAACCCATGGGCTCCCTTAAGGCAGGCACGGCTCTCACCACATCTGATTCTGAGCCCCTGCCAGTGACTGACAGATGACAGGGCCTCAGCAGATGCTAGCAGAATGGATGGTAACAGAGGAAGGAGTGAGGGGCAGATGTCCATTACAAGTGCGTCTCCTGCCAACCCTGGTTTGCAAGCTTTTAGGCTAATACAAATGGGAAGACAAAGCCATTAGCCATCATGAGCATCTGGTACTGACTGTGCTGGGGGCTCTCGGGGAAAAAAATATAGAATGCCTGTGGAGGCCTGCCTTCAGGAAGCCCACAGTCTGGAAGAGATAAAGCCCTGGGCTGGTGGAGAAGGCAGGGAGGGGAGACAGGAGGGACTGGAGGGGGAGGAACTGTTGAACCAACGCAGATGTGGGGTCAGGTGGCCGAGTCTGGAGCTCTCTGCTTCAGAAGCTGGCTCCTTCGCCTTTGTTCACTGGTCTGCCTCTGGCTTGAGGAGGCTCAGACACTTGTCTCAGGCTGCAGATCATCTGCTGTCATAGTGACGGTGGTTGTGATGAGTCCTCCCACCCCTTGTAGCACTGGAGGGCTTACCAAGTTTCTGTATGCTTGCGTCTCACCACCCACTGGGACTGTTGACCACTTTGTCATATTCCCATTTTATGTGTAAGGGAATTGGGTCTTCTGGCTTTGAGTTTCACTAATTCCTAGGGTGGCTGTGTTTTGAAAATCCTAATTTGGGTTGTTTTTGGAATCAGAGGTTGTTAGATTTGGAAGAGGTATTGAAGCCGTCTAGCTAATCTATTTCAGAGCAAGTACATATAGTCTGCTCATGAGCATTCTTCTTCCTTCCTTCCTTCCTTCCTTCCTTCCTTCCTTCCTTCCTTCCTTCCTTCCTCCCTCCCTCCCTCCCTCCCTCCCTCTCTCTCTCTGTCAACAGATATTTATTTAGCAGCTGCCATGTATCAAATACTGTTCCAGGTGCTTGGGAGACATCAGTGAACAGAAGAGGCAACTCTGTGCCAAATCCCTGCTTTCCTGGAGTTTACAGTATAGGAGAGAGTGGCGACAAGACAAATACACATAGTAAACAAATAAATTAAGTAGCATCCAAAGCTAGGAAAGATAACTAAAAGATGACGTAAGAATTCAGTGATGCCATAGGGAGAGGGAGGCAGGGTAGGGAGGGCGTCAGGCCCAGGTGCTGAGGGCAGCCACCTGCGGGAGCGTCCAGCCTGGGGGCGGCTGTGGCTGCCCATAAGAATTCAGTGATGCCATAGGGAGAGGGAGGCAGGGTAGGGAGGGCGTCACGCCCAGGTGCTGAGGGCAGCCACCTGCGGGAGCGTCCAGCCTGGGGGCGGCTGTGGCTGCCCAGAGACCAGAGCTCAGTCCTCAGGCATTGGTAAATGGTCCCTTCCTGACTTTCTCTTTATTATCTCAAGGAGAAGCAGTAAAGTGTAGCAGTTAAGACTACAGATTTAAAGTTAGATCCCCTTGGTCTGAGTCTGACTTCCACACTCACAAGTTGTGGGGTGTGCATTTCTCCCTTGTATGAAGGGGGATGGTGGACCATCTACCTCTAGGGTTGTTAGAGGGATTGCATAAATTCATTTACACACAGCACACTAGCACATGATGGGTGCGATTTAAGTCTGCTAAATAATCTGATTTGTTGTTGACAAGATCTTTCCTCTCTCTATTTCCTTAGTATGTTACTAGGGCAAGGAACTTTAAAAAAACATTTACCGGTAGAACAAATTCACAGGCCTGAGCTTAACAAGAACTTTGCAGACTTTTGTTCCTCAAAAGAGGCCTTACAAAACCTGAAAAAATGGGTACCTTGGAAACAAATGAATGTGAGCTTTGAAGTCTATTTTAAGACGGAGCCTAGGAATTTGAGTGCCTCAGAACATCTACACCTTCTACAATGGTTTATTAGTTTTCCTTACTTGTAAAGGAAATTTCTTCATAGGCCACTGACCAGGGTTACCTGATCTCTTTTGATATTGACGTATCATGCTACAAGACATTCATCCTGAAACCTTTGACCAGGAGAAGTAACAGAGCCTTTTTATGGTGGAAGCACACAGACCTATTGGTACAATGCACATTTAGAGAACACACACAGCACTCCTCCTAGGAAAAATACAGACGATCTGCAGTGGGATGCACCCGGGAGAGGCAATACAGCATCGACTTTCTTCTGCATTCTAGCAGGCCCTAGGGAAGATGAAAGAGCAGCCCCTCTGCTGGACAAAAGGAGGTTCCAAGCTGACAAGGGGCAGTCCTGGTAATAGAAACACTTAGTTTGGAAGAAGAAGCCCTTGGCCTGCCTGGGTCTTAGTTATTCACTAGTTTAAGACTTGGGATAGGAAGTTAACTTCTTGTTGCTCAATTTCCTCATCTATAAATGGTTGAAGTTGGTGATTGCCAAGGCCCCCTTCAGCTCTGAGGATTGAGAGCCATTCATCCGTAGGGATGGCTGGAGCCTTCAAGATAGCTACAAAAGTCTGCAGTGTTAGTGAGCACCCTCCGGTGGGCGCATATCTTGGCTCTGCCATTGCCATGGCTGCTGGTAAGTCACTTCCCTCTGAATCTTACTACCTTCATCTCTAAAACAACAGTAATAATCACCACCTCACAAGGTTCTTATAAGGATCAAATGACAAAGCATATGAGGGGTGTGATAGCAGTTTGGAAATTGGGAAGTCTTTTACCAACTCTAATTGCCACATGCAGCCCTTGTCTAGCATGTCCCTCCCACTCCACCATTCGCTCTCTGGATTCATCTCTAAGTGGGTTTCCTCAGCTAGTAAACTCCTTTAAATACAATAGACACAACCTTGGTTATTCCCCTTGTACCTAGAACAGGGCTTTGCTCATAATAGCTGTTCATAATGTTTGTTTAATTATTACCAATGAAAAGATTAATTGTTCGAAACCAACTAGAGAAACTCAATTTGTGCAAATGAACTGGATATACAGGTTGTCTCCTCTGGAACTGGAGAGAACTGTGGTTAATCTAATTTTTCATTCTGTTACTCAAATGAAAACAGAATATGGGTAACAGACATCTAACACTTTGAGTTTTTGCTTAGGTTGGTTTAGCCACTTTTCTTTGGCATAAGGCCAAGAAGAACAGGGAATTTAAACTGAGACTAGAGATTTGAAACCCCTGAAGTTATAGTTTAGTTGCAATTTTGTTTACAGGGCAGAGTTGAGACCCAAGTTTACTATTGTAAATGGCTTAATTGTATTTGGGTTTGAAAATAAATCTTTCCCATCCTGAGTTGGTCCTTTTTCTGAATTTGCTGAATTAATATTTTACAGTCTGTCTTGAAGGAAAATCACCTTTCTACAAGAAACCTCCTTGCCCAAACATCTCATTAAAATAATGAACTTGGAGGTTTTCTTGGATGTCTTTAACTGTAAACTTCCGGGATGGCTGTGAATACATTTTGTTTGACACATCTGGGAGGTTATATCTCCTGGAGTGTTACCTCACTTGGTAATTCCTCTGGGTAATAAATGTGCACATGTCAATTTGTCACTGTGGCCCAAGCCTCCATTATCTTTGGCTGACTGTGTGTGGAGACTGTCATCTTGCCTGTGGCCACCACTTCAGTTGGCTGGGCGGCCATGGGAGGACTTTTTGTTGCCCACTGTGATGACCCACAAGGTGAAAGTGTTGCAGAAAATAAACAGCATTTAGCCCAAGTGCAAATTAAGCTCTGGCTTCATCGTAGGCTTGGGATGCTGAGCGGAGGGTAATTGGAGTGGAAACCGCTATAAAATGTTTATATGATGTTTGCTGACATTCAAATGATCTCTCCACAGTGTTTTCATTGGGAAGGTGGAGTTCCTTTTGCAGGAATGTTGTTTGTTTCCCTCTTTACCCAGGGTGACTGACATGTCCCAGTGTGCCTATGGCTGTCCTGGTTTTAAAACTGTGTCTTGTGTCCCAGTAGATACTCAGTCTCCGGCAAATCGGAAAGAAGGATCCATCTATTCTCCCCCATCTTTGGTGTTTGCTTTTGCACACTGCGGTGTAGCCAGGTTAGCAAGGCTACCTATGGTTGGGCTTGGAGATCGAGGCTGAAACTCCCACAGCGCACACCTCAGGCTGCATGAAGTCCTCTGACCCTTCCCGGCCTGGGAAGAGCACTGTCTCGATGCTGTGGATCTGAGCTCTGGAAACCCCATTCAGTGACTTGGAACAAGTCATCCTGAGACTGCAAAAGAGGAGACACTGTTTTTCCCTTGGGATGCTGTTGGCCGCATGGGACACAATGAGCGAGAGGTGGCAGGTCCTGCACAAATGCTGGGCACCAGCATCCCACTGGGCTCCCCACTCCACCTCTCTCAGGCTCTAGGCTTCCTCCAAAATAATGATGACGCCAGCGTCCTGGAGGTATGACTGTGACTCTAGCTGCAGTCTTCTAGTCTAGCCTTGAGTCTCCTTTATTCTTCAGGTCTTTGCAAGGAGCCAAAAGAAGTTTTTAAATTAATAAGACAATGTACCCTGAGGCCCCTGGCCTCTCTGAGGCTCTCTGGCTCTGGGCTTGTCTCAGGAGAAGCCAGGAAAGAACAAGGAGTAAAATCCTCCCTGAGATTCTGGGGGTAGCTAGGCCACATTTCGTCAGAGAAGTGGCCAGTTCAGGCACCTAGAATGGGTCTGGACTTTCTTTTCTTGTGATAATATTGCCATTAACACATTCTGCTGGGTTCACTGCTCCCTATGGTGGCTTTTCCTTTTCATTGGCAGGGGAAGCCCTTTCAGCATGTGCCAGTCGCGGGTGGAGGGATGACATTCCTCAGGATCTGAAGGTGTGTTCCTTCACAAGAGGAACAGGATGGAAAGTCAAGTAGACCTTTTAGGGACTTTTAAAAGAAGTATTTAAGTATATTTAGCTTTGGGGGGATCCCCTTCCCCTACATTTTAGCTGCAGACAGCAGCACCTTGTATATCCTGAAAATCCTTATTTGAGGGGTATGAAGTACCCAGCTGAAGATGATCGCCAGTCCCAGGGCCCCCTGAAGGAGATAGGGTCTGTCATGTTAATGGCATATACATATTCAGAGACAGGACAAAGGGCCTGGTGTTTGGGAATGGGACTTTTTTGTAGGGATTCTTCAATATGCAGAGGGGCATCCTTTTGGAGGGGGCAGAGGAGGGCTCTGGGAGAGTCAACCCTGTAAAGCTATCCTGGTGGAGAATAGCTGCAGGTGTGTGTGTGTGTGTGTGTGTGTGGCAGGGAGGGGGGGATGCTTTCCACAAGTGCAGAGCTGTACCCACCCATAAAATGATACCCCGCTGCATGATCACAGAATGCTTGCTGAAGCAGAACTGTAATTTTGTTTTGATTTTTTTGAATTAAAAATGGTCAATTTTATGAAATGCCAGCCTCCTCAAACTCTACTGAGCCATGTAACACTTCCCCTTGGAAGAGGCTTCCGTAGGGCTTACAGCAAGATGCAAAACTCCACGCTATTCCATTCAACCTTCTAGAGATGTAGAGTGTGTGCATGTGAATGGGCTGGAAGGGTGGGGGGAGGACAGCCACAGGTGCAGATGACTCTGACCATCACTGAGGAAGGGAGGGGGCAGGGAGCCTTCGTGCGGTGGGGGTGGCATGTGAGGTGGCCTTAATGGGTGGCTAAGGATTGTCCTGGTGGAGAGAGACAGGGGAAGGCTTGTGGTCAGAGGACCCATCTGAATGCAGGTATGCTGATGCATGGCACACTTGCATCCTGGAGCAGCAGGTGAGACAGACGGTTGAGCCCGTATTCACCAGGCCCTGGGGAACCAGCCAAGGTGTCGAGAAGAAGAGGGACATGATGAGGCCCTTTGTGGCTTTGGGAGAATTTGCTACTATACAGACATATTTTTTGTTGTTTTTGTGGGGGTTTTTTTGTTTTTGTTTTGGCAGCTGGCCTGTATGGAGGATCCGAACTCTTGACCCTGATGTTACAACACCACGCTTTAACCAACAGAGCTAACCAGCCAGCTGTATATGGATATCTTTAATCCGTGCAAAGTTGTCCCGGATGGTGTTCATCTGCCTCCTTCACGAGTAACCATTGCACCTGCTTTCCAAGGGTACAGATGGAGCCCCCCTGGACATGGTGGAGAGAGTCCAGACATGGGCCTCTGGGGGGCCTGGGGCTCAGCTCAGCGAGGCCACCACTGAGGGTTGCTTCCACCTCAAGCTTTGGCTGATCCTATGCGTTCTCTCTTCCTTCCACCCATCTCCCCAGTCTTACAGGTGCGAAGCCCACCTGTCTTTCAGGAACCAGTTCAGGGTTTACTTCCTGCACACGGCCTTCACACTCCTTTAGTAGAAAGTTTGCTCTCTTGCCTCTAACCTCACCCAGTGCTTTTCCTGTATCCTTTTGTGTTTGAAAAATGTAAATTACTCCCTTCCTCCCTACCATGGTCATTATAAAAAAATTAGACAGTAAAGAAAAGTAAAGAGAAGAAAGAAAAATATCACTGGTGACCCACTTTTCAGAGATAGCCATTATTGAAATTTTGTTGTGTATCTTTCTGGATTTTTTCATATGCACACAAATGCATATTAATATATGTATTTGTTTTGTATCTTTGTAAGGTCATTAATTACTTTCTATTCTGTACTCTAAGTAATTGCCTTTGGGTCTTATTTCTTACTAGAAGTAAGGGGCTCTCTCATCTTTGTGTATTCTGCCTCCTCTATAATGGGTTTTACACATAGCAGGGAAGCAGCATGAATGAATCAATCATGAATGAATGATTGAATAGGTTTTTCTATACCTTTCTGTAAAATGAGAATTTTGGGTTGTGTTATGTCTGAGGCCTTTCCCAGTCCTGATAATCTGAAGACTTCTGATTAGTATGTCTCTCACTTGGGTAGAAGAAAGAAACTTCCAACAACTTTGATGACAGGGGGCATATCCTTTCTAGCACTAACACTGTAATAGCCTCAGACCAAGAGGAGATCAAACGATGATTTAAGGCACTCAGGCTGTGTCCATATAAAACCTAAGGGTCACCTGGTTTAGAGTGGATGTCTTTTTTTGTCGTATTTAAGTGGGCCAATTTTGTGGTATCAGTCGACACGTAGAATCTGAGAAAAAACAATTGTTTTGAATGCTATAATCCATAATTCCTCATTTCTTCTGACCTACCAATAGCCTATAAGGCAGCGGCAGCTGCAGCAGGGTATGCACGGACTGGCAAACAGAGTGCAGCTGGATTTTACCCCCTAATTCTTACTCCCTCAGTAGGGCGCCTGTTAGTCAGGACACAACCCCGTGATTATATCAGGAGCTATGGGCAGAGTACCTAGAAGAACTGAAAGTTCCACTTACATGTTTGCTATCTATGTTCAGGATTCTTCTTTAAGGAAATAAGCAAGATCCGTGTTATCAGTATCAGAAAGTACAGCATTTGTGAGCTCGCCTAACAATACAGGACTATGGTGGGATTCAGACACTCCCTAGCCTCTGTGCTTTTCCTCCCGCTGGTCCCCATCTCTGAAATTTACCTGTCCCCACTGATTGCTTTCTCAGTATCACCCATATTTCATGGCTCAGCTCAAAGGCTATCTCTTTCACAAAGCCTTCCATGACCAACCTTGCTGGAATTCATCGAAACCCCTTGTGTGCCTCCTTCGTACCTGCCTGAACCTCTTGCATTCCCATCTCAGGTTTTACTTTGAGTGTTGTTTGAGTGTTGGGTGATAGTTCACATACTAGCCATGGTCCTTATCATCCTTAAAATAGAGATGATAAAATAGATTCTCCAGGTTCCTCAATAAGTACTGTGATTACTATAATCATAATGCATACCTTTTACTATCTATAAAACTCCTGGAGAAGAGAGACACTGCCTATTTGATCTCTGGATCCACCATGTCAACATGACACTGAACACAGACTGCTTTGTGTCCATAAAATTTATCTGAAACTGTTTGAAGAAAAGCCTTGAAGGGTAGATGGTACCATTTATTTAGCCTCAGAAGATTTCCTGTACATACGTCCTTTTACCTGCTCTCTAAATCCATTGTGCCTGGCGTATTTCTATTCCTTATTCCCTCAGTCCTTTGCATTTAGCTCTGCATAGTTTCCAAAGCTTCCCAATAGCCTAATAAGGTAGGTATTATTATCCCATCTTTATAGATGAAGAGAAACCAAGACTTGTCCTTTTACCTGCTCTCTAAATCCATTGTGCCTGGTGTATTTCTATTCCTTATTCCCTCAGTCCTTTGCATTTAGCTCTGCATAGTTTCCAAAGCTTACCAATAGCCTAATAAGGTAGGTATTATTATCCCATCTTTATAGATGAAGAGAAACCAAGACTTACATGTGTACACCTAGAAAGTGGTAGAAGTGGGATCTGAATTTTGACCTTCTGTCTCGTGGCTCAGGGTTCCATATTCTAAACACTGCCTCATAGTGCTAACGGAAAACTATTTTAAGTCTGGAAAAGACCGTCCCAGTTTGAATCATTTATCTGTGCTGTTACCGAGTCAGAGTTTGAAATGGTAACAAGCCCATTTCTTTTCCCCTAACAGACTCTCCAGAAGGAGAGCATTTTGAAGGGCAATACTGGTCTTTTCCAGAGCTCTGGTACTTGTGTGTAAGTGGCTTTCACCAGAAATAACCTATACAAAAAGTTCCATCACCTGCAGCCCAACTTTGTACTTCATAGCCAAGAAAGTACTGTTAAGGTCTCGGTAAACAGATTAAATTAAGCCATGTTTTTCTTTCCACCCCTACAACTTCATTTCCTAGTTCTTCAAGGAAAAAATATCCACAGAGAAGAATTGCTACCAGCTTTTGTCCTTAAATATTTAGAAAAATATAGTCCATAGCCACTGACAAAGAGTTGACAGCTGCTGCTATGATGCCCTCCTTTCACGTAAGCGTCCCCAAAGTGCAAACAACATAGCTAGTCCTGTGTTGCCTGTAACTCATTATTTGGGTCTAAATGGGGGATTTGAAGACTGGAGCAAAGCAAGGTTTTCAGGCACAAATTGAGTTTTGGAGAAGAGTGTATAAATATTCAGGGAGTGAGGGGAAAGACAGGGCTCCCACACTCTGCCCTCCGCTGTGAGTTTCTACACAGTTCCCCAAGATTCTCTAGTGGGCTCAGTTCTAAGGCTCTGGCTACAGGGCATGCATCCCCCATACTTGGCCTCAGCTCTGCTCAGATGAATGGGCTGGTGGTGCCTGCCCCTGAAGCAGTGCCCTGTCATCTCATGGCTTCTCATCCCTGGCTGGAAATTAGAAACATCTGGGAAACTTAAAAAAATCCCAATACCCCCCAAAACAAACAACTCAATTAAAAAACCCCGGGCAAAGGTCTTGAATAGACACTTCCTCAAAGAGGACATACAAATAGCCAATAAGCACATGAAAAGATGCTCAATATCAGTAATCATTGGGGAAATGCAAATCAGACGTACAATGATATGCCACTTCATATCCAATAGGATGGCTATTTTAAAAAACAAAACAAAACAAACAAAAAACCCCCAGGAAATAGCAAGTGTTAGTAAGGATATGGAGAAATCGGAGCCCTTTTGCATTGTTGGTAGGAATGCAAAATGGTGCAGCTGCTGTGGAAAACAGTGTAGCCATTTCTCAAAAAAGTTAAACACAGAATTACCATATGATCCAGAAATTTCACTTCGAAGTGGATCCCCAAAAGAATTAAAAGGAAGGACTCAAAGAGATATTTGTACACCAAAGTTCATAGCAGCATTACTCACAATAGCCAAAAGATGGAAAATCGCCAAATATCCATCAGTGGATGAATAAACAAACAAAATGTGGTATAGACCCTTTTGTGGCTGGTAAGCATGATGATTGGGCTTTGATGCTATTGTGTGAGATGTGCCTCCCTCTAAACCTTGTTACCATGTCAGCTCATCAGCTCTTTACCTGTGTGACATGGAAAGAAAAAAAAAAAAGGCAGAAAAAAAAAAAAAAAGGCAGAAAAAAAAAAAAAAAGGCAGAAAAAAAAAAAAAAAGGCAGAAAAAAAAAAAAAAAGGCAGAAAAAAAAAAAAAAAGGCAGAAAAAAAAAAAAAAAGGCAGAAAAAAAAAAAAAAAGGCAGAAAAAAAAAAAAAAAGGCAGAAAAAAAAAAAAAAAGGCAGAAAAAAAAAAAAAAAGGCAGAAAAAAAAAAAAAAAGGCAGAAAAAAAAAAAAAAAGGCAGAAAAAAAAAAAAAAAGGCAGAAAAAAAAAAAAAAAGGCAGAAAAAAAAACACAAAAAACCAAAATGTAGTAGATACATACAATAGAACATTATTTTGCCTTAAAAAGAAATAAAATCCCGACACATATTACAATGTAAATTAACATTGAAAGCATTATGCTAAGTGAGATAAACTGAACATAGAGGGACAGATATTGCATGATTCCACTTATATGGGGTAGACAGAGGTGCCTGTAACTGGCAAATTCATAACAACAGCGTATAGTAGAGGTTACAGGGTGTGAGGAGACGGGGTAATGGGGAGTTAGTGGTTAAGGGGTACAGAGTTTCAGTTTGAGATGATGATAAATTCTGGAGATAAATAGTGATAGTTACAATACTGTGAATATACTTAAATGCTGCTTAATTGCTCACTTAAAAATGGTTAAAATGGTTTAAAAAATTTCAACGCACAGGCTACATCACAGACAAATTAGATTTTCTGTGGGCGGGACCAAGTCGTTAATAGTTTTCTAAACTCGCCAGGTAATTCCAATGTGCAGCTAAGGCTGGAAACTGACCTCCATCATTCTGATTTTTTTTAAAAGTTCCGTATGCTCAGTTCCTATTTTTTGCTTGCTAGATGTTCCCAAAGTGCTCATACTCATCTTGTCCAAACTGAACTCATCATTTTTCTCCCCAAACCATTCCTCCTCAGCTATTCACCGTTTTGGTCTCCAGCACGGCCATCTACCTGGTCACTCAGTGTAGACAGCTGGGCACCACCCTGTGGAGAATGAATTGCTTCTTGGCGTCTGCTCACATATGAGGCAGTATTGTCAGGGACAGCAGGGCGCCCCAACATGTGCAGAGCTGGAGGAAGAGCACAAATGGGGGCCTCACCCCAGCTGGCCCTCTTTTCTTCTATCACTAGCTTCATCCTGCATTGAGTAGGCACATGCCCTTGGCTCCTGGGGGACAGGCAAGGCTAGAAGAGGTCCAGGGGTCCAAGTGGCCTGATGTAAAGGTGGTACCAGGGAGAGGTAGGGTCTGGCGGAGTACACAAGAAGCTTGAACCCATGCTCTGGTCATGGAACTCCCACTGCAGGTGCCTTCTCATGACCTTTAATGGCCAAGTGCTTCAGGCCATTGCAGTCTTCTCTCTTTAGAGCCGCTTCCCCACCTTCTCCCCCTGGGCTGAATTCCAGCTCTTCTCGAGGCTCCGCCCACAAATCTGCTCACGTAGCTGCCCTCTGCAACCACTCCAGGCAGAACCACCTCTCCCTGTGCTATGCTTGCCCACACAGCATCCCCACCCAAGAGCATCTTTTGTCCTGCAGCCTTGCGGTTCTGCTTACAATGTCTTTCCTAGGGGCCTGTGAGGTCCAAGAGTGCAGGGAACATGTTGGATTGACCATGATCTGCTGGGTTTCAGTGAAATTTTGTTCCTTCCAGGTTTTATCCAGGTTCCCTCTGCCATGTGGCTCTGTGATGTATTTCTGGGGTTCAATGGCCTTTACAGCTATAATTGGAGGACGGACTCTGACTTCCCTCCCCCCACACCCAGGTCCCAGTCTAGAGTCATGGTTTGAGATCACAGGCCCTCGGATCAGACTGTCTAGGTCTGCATTCCAGATTCTCCACTTAGTGCTGTGCCTATTTGCCAGTCTCAGTGTCATGTTGGTAGAATAGGGATAAAAAAGCATCCTGCTCTTTGTCTTATAGTAAAAAGTAAATGAGTTAACATACCACAGTAAGTATTCAATTAATGTTAGCAATTATATTTATAATTTTAAAAGATCTAGTCAGTTTAGCTGAGAAATCTCAGGATAAATCTGAGTAGATGTGACCAGACTTTCAGGACCCAGCACCTGACTTCACTTCAATCCGTGTCCGCCTTCTGTCCCTGTCTCTGTCTCGAAGGAGCGCACAGGATGGGGCTGAAGGTCTTGCCTGCAGTGCTCCAACAGCCGCCCCGCCAGGCCCTGCCAAAGGAGTCAGGGAGGCCCTGCCCTTGAGAAAGTGCCAAGCTTAGGGTCTCTGGGGCAAGACCACAGCCTGTCTGGGAGTGTGCAGGGCTTGGTCTCTCCTCTGGGCTGTGTGGGCACTTGTACTCTCGGGAGCAGGGAAAGTTCGAACCGCACAAGGTGAGGAGGATTCAATGAAATAAAAGACCTCAAGGGTCATGTAAACTGTAAAGCGCCACACAAACCTAAGGGACTTTTGTTATCCACTAGCTCACCGGATTTGCATAATCTGCCCCTGAGGTGGGGTATTCCCATTTTGGGGTAGCCAGTGGCCAAGCAGAGGGGAACATAGGTCTGCAGCCGCTCTGTGTCTGCCCTTCACAGCTCACCTGCCCCCAGGGGCCCAAGTCTGTCCTTTGTGCGCCAGCAGCCCCGGCTGGTTGGAGACAGTCCCAGGTGCTCTTGGAGGAGGACTGTGGTACGCCCTTTGCAGGGATCTCCAGGACGGCATGATGGGCCTGCGTCAGAAACTGCTGGACTGGACGAGTCTCCATCCAGCCCTTTGGAGCTGGGGCAGCTTGGTCTGGGGACAGTGTCTCATCTCTCCCTCACCATGGGGCCTGGCTCTAATCACTTTCTTTAGAGGCCTTTGTGTGGCCGGTCCTTTCATTCTGCCCTCAACACAATGCAGGGGTGAGCTGAGGTCAGGTTTTCAACCTTCAGCGCTGGATTTCCTGTCTTTTGTGGGGCAGAGGACAGATTATGCCACCCGGCTTCCTGTCATCTCAGCACTGGGGGCTCCCCGGCTCTGGCACCAACTCGCTACGGGAGACTGGGAGAGCCTCTTGGGAGGTGAAGAGGGAGAATGTGGCCTTCATTCCCAGCCACAGACTCAGTCGGTCGTTGGCTGCTGTTGGACAGTGGTGAATATTTCCTTAGGTCTTTTGGTTGTTTAACGATGGCTTCTTGTGAGATTTGAATTCTTTTAGCATCCTAGAGGCCACTTGGAATATTACAGGTGAAAAAGGATGCATCATCCCCATTAAACCATCCTTGGTGGAGGCCCATCTCCTTTACCCACTTCGCAGCTCAGATTGTTCATACAGGAGAATAAGGACTAGGCCCCTGACAACAGAAAGAGGTTAAGGAATGAGAAATCTTCCCAAGAGAACACTGTGCTAAGGGGAAGAGCTGGGGTTGGAGGGGGTGGTTATAGGAGCTGTACAACATCAGTTCCCTGGGGCCCCCGGAACCAAGTACTGCAAACTGGGTGGCTTAAGCAACAGACATTTATTTCTCACATTTCTGGTGGCTGGAATCTGAAATCAAGGTGTTGGCAGGCTGGCTCCTCCTGAGACCTTCTGCTCCAGGCCTCCTGCACAGCCTGTGCAGATGGCTGGCAGTCCCTGATGCTCCTTGGTTTGTAGATGCACCACTACCTTTGTCTTCATGTGGCACTCTCCCTAAATCTCTGCGTCTTCACGTGGCCATCTTCCCTCTGTGACTTTGTCCAAAGTTCCCTCTTCTTCTCAGGACACCACTGGATCAGGGCTCCTCCCTACTCCAGTTTGACCTCTTTTTTACTAATTACACCTGCATTGGCCCTGTTTCCAAAGAAGGTCACATTCTGAGGTGCTGGGGGTTAGGACTTCCACATATCTTTTGGGTTATATACACATTCAAACCAACCCTGTAACAGGGGGGCTCAGGTTGGTCAAATTGTATTTGCCACCTGCTCTGTGCCAGGCCCTGTGCTCAATTCTGGGGTTACAAAGATGCAAAGGACACTCTGTTCTCAGGGGAATTGCAGTCTAGTGGGGAGACAGGCACTCCAGCAACAGGTGTGTGATACAGTGTGCTCAGGGCTGTGAAGGGATTACACACAAGGAACCCAGCCGGGGGTGAGGGGGGCTTTCCAGAGAGGGTACCGTCCCATATAGGGCAGTGCTTCTCTCTACATCTTCTCTCTTTTTTAACTGCCCCAACTACTTGTCCTCGACTCAAACTTTCCCAATCCCGGGGCCAAGGGAGAATGGCTGATGGGCCTGTGTACAGGTGCTTTTTCTGTCTCAGGTGAGAGAGAAAAACCGACAGTACAGAAGCTGGATGTGATGTTTTCAACTACTGTAATAACTTTTTTTGATTCTTTTTTGGAGCTGTGAATGATGACTCATACCATGTGAAGTTAAGTGGTAAGTACACCTTGAAATAGAGCATGTTCCGTTTAGCAGGAAGATTCTACCTTGACTCATGATGCACTCGGAGGACGGTGGGACTGGACTGCCTGGGGAGGGGAGTGGAATGAAAGGACCGCCACAGACCTGGGGCTA
>NW_007726740.1:29931-43286 GCF_000696425.1 Galeopterus variegatus
ACTTTCTTTCCAGTCCTTATCGTTCCACTTTAAGGAACCAAGTATAGAATAGAAATGGTGTAGTTTGGTTCTCGCTAACCTTGAAACTCTTCTCTTTCCCCTTTCCCCTGGTTGTTCCTTTCAATTTTCCCCTCTTGTTCCCCAGGGAATTTTTCCAGGCTCTCAACCTGTTTCCTTGTCCGATTCCCAGGTGCCATCCAGCCCTTCCACACTTCAGTATCTTGCTGTCCTAAGGTTCTTGCCCTCTTTCTTTCATCTGCCTCTCACCAGGTTTAATCTCACATCAAGGTTTCACTCAGACGCTGCTTCCTTCAGTCCAGATGATTATTTCTCTTGTGTGGTCCATTTATGACTCATGTGTGTCACTCTAACTACACTTGTCATCTGCTTTTCCTTTTCCACGCTGGACTCCGTCTTTGCTTCCCCTGCACACCGCCCTCCAGAGGCTTCCCACGTGTGTCGAACGTGTGTGGTGAGTGGTTTGAAGAACATCATGCCATCGTGACTCAACCAAAATGATTTTCCCTTTAAGTAACCCAGTAACCAATTAGGATTCATCAGACAAATATTTACAAGACAATTACTTTCAAATGCATCATTGTGGATTATAATAGTACCTGTGCCTAAATAAAAACAGTGGAGGACCTGGAGGCTTTTAAGAGTTCACTTCAACTTGAAATGAGATTATAAATAATTCTAAAAGCCCTGAGACTTTATGACAGGGCATTGGAAGAGCTATTGGGAATGAGGAAGGAAATGAAATAAAACCCAAGCCTGGGATGAAAGCGTACCCTAGTCTTGCTTTGTGACCCTTGCCTGCACTGTTAGAAACTGATACAGCAGGAAAGACACGCTCACTTACGGGCTTCCAGATTCCTTTAAGGCTGTTCCTCTGCTAAAGAGAGAGGAGAGGAAATACTACCCTTCTGTGCTGTGGGCCCCACTGCAGAGGGGCCGGGGAGGGCTCAAGACCCACCAGGGTTAGGAGGGAAGAAGGAACTGCCTGGACAGGGCCCTCCAGTTGCAACTCGGCTGGACTCTGATTCTGGATGGCAATTCCTCTGTCCTCGTAGCAGAAGTGGCTTATCTCCTGCATTGGATTAGGAGTCAGGATGTATGGGTCTTAACTCAGTTCCGTAGTGAGTTCTCTTTTTGAGGCTAAGCCAGCTGCCCAGCCTCTCTGGGTGTTGCTTTCCTCATCAGTCACAGTCCTGGGGTGTGCCTGTTCTGTGCCAGCCACGGTGCCAGGCACAGGGGATGCAGCGATGCCTGAAGCACTGGCAGGGAGAACTCCTGAGAGGAAGCCACGGGCTGAGTGTTTACGGATAAGAAGATAATTCAGGGGAAGAACAATATTGAAGGAAGGTATTCCGGAAAGCAGGACTAGTATAAACAAAGGTTTGTTTATAAAAGTGAAGTCTTGGGAAGACTTCAGTTTCCCCTAAGATGGTATAAAGACAGTTCGTGGCTAGAGCAGTGATTGGACCTCAGACGTGTCCCCTCTGTATGGAGCAGAAGAAACGTCTCTGTCACCTGCCATGCCCAGCTTAGCCTGGCTGCAGCGTGGACCGGCCAACATTCAGGAACCTACTAGTGGCGGGTCCATGAGGGGTGCCACAGCCTCGGGGAGACACGAAGGCAGCAGGCTCAGAGAGAAAGGGCTACTGTAAGGTTTTGAAGTTTTAGCTATATTTTGTATATCGTCAAATGGAGATAATAAGACAAGACTTCTCTCCATCTCGATCTGTACCTTGAATCTTCTTGCCACCTTGGCCCCATCAGTAGGCGTCTCCACTTTCGGGGTTTGTAGTCTTCCTGCTTTGCTGGGTCTGACTGCTCCTCACCCTTGCATACCTGAGATAAAATTCTAAGAAGCAGGCTACTCAGGGATCTGAAACTCCAGATGGAACAGAGACTTTTTAGCCACCCCTTCTGAGATTCAATGTCTATCGTCTCTTTTCACCATTAAGTCACACCCCATAGGTGTCCTGAATCCCAGCAACATTTTGCCCATTTTTGTCTTTTTGCTTGTTTTGTACATAATATAACTGCCAAGACTCCCCCCCGCCCCGCTTTCTGGTGTTCCTATAACCTTTCAGGTGTTGGGTAAGGAGGCACGTTATATAAAGACCTGCAAGATTACTCTGAATTTCTCCATTTGACAGATAAGGAAACCATGTTTCAAAAAGTTCATTTACTTTCCTGAGGAAGATATCTCCACTTGAAAGCCTGAATCCTTTCCACTACTCCTTGCTGTTTCAACCTATCTGGAGAAAAACTGTGACCATTACCTTGTGTTTAGCCCTACACGGAGCTATAGTTCTTCTACAGGGGTGCTTTGCTTGGCACTGTCTACATGGGCCTGAAAGAGTTGTAAATGCATTTTTCAAAATAAATCAAATCTTATTTTTAGTGTCCTAAGCGAGCATACCATGCAAAGGAAATCTCCAGTGAATCTTTTTGTAAAGTAAGGATTTTCTTCCTGCAGTTTTAACAATATGTCTAATTTATCTGCTTTCTAGACTGGAACTTTTATATACATTATTTTTTTTTTTCTCAAATAAAGTCCTGCGGTATTTGTCCAGCATTTGGTCCTAATTCAAGAGTCCTAAAGCAAGAGTGATGATTTGAAGGATTTGAACTAGTACATAATATTGCAATTGTACAGAGATAACTTTGTTTTGAAATAATTTCCAAAATTTTAACCTGGTATTCAAGACCATTTATGCTCTGGGCAAATCTCTCTTTCTAGCCTTATTTTCTACCTTTCTCAACATACCTTGTGTTTCAGCCACCATAGACCATCCTCTTTCACAAAAGGTCTTATTTTTTTCTACTTTCTGAACCTATGCTCCATGAGATTCCTTCCCTTTGGATTTTCTTCATTCCAACTCCACCTCTTAAATTCAGTGCGTGCACACACACGTGCGTGTACACCCCCACACTCTCATAATCCTCACCCACACATACCCTTAACACACAGCCGTGCCCAAATCCTACAAATCTACAGTATCCAATATAGTATCCGCTAGGGCCGGCCCGGTGGCGCACTGCTACAGTGCATTACTTGGGAGCGCGGCGGCGCTCCCGCCGAGGGTTCGGATCCCACATACAGACCGGTTCCCGCTCACTGGCTGAGCAAGTTGTGGGCGCAACACCGAGGGTTGCGATCCCGTTGCCGGTCCCGGTCCGGTACGGGCGCGACACTGAGGGTTGCGGTCCGTTGCCGGACATGAAAAAAGACAAAAAGGCAATATAATATCCGCTAGCCACATGTGGCTATTTCAATTTAAATTAGTTAAAATTACGTACAATATCAACAAATGAATGGATAAAGAAAATGCGATGCATGCATCAGTAGAATACTATTCAGCCTTTAAAAGGGAGGAAGTTCCGATGTATGCTAGGATGCAGATGAACATTGAAAACATTTTACTAAGTAAAATAAACCAGACGCAAGAGGGCAAATATTGCATGATTTCACTTATATGAGCTACCTAGAATAGGCAAATTCGTGTAGAGACAGAAAGTACAATAGAGGTTACCAGGGGCTGGGGTAAGGGGAAAGGGAAGTTGTTGTTTACTAGGTACAAACTTCCATTTTGGAATGATGAAAACATTCTAAAAATGGATAGTGGTGGTGATAGTTGCACAACATTGTGAATGCTTGCATACTTATACCACTGAATTGCTCAACTGAAAAATGGTTAAAGTGGTAAATTTTAGGTTACGCATATTTTACCACAATAAAAGTGAAAAGCATGTTTTAAAATTACAAAAAATTAAATAACAGATAAAATTCAGTTCCTCAATCACACTAGCCACATTTCAAATGTTTGACAGTCACATGTGGCTAGCACCTACCAGATTGCTCAGAATCAGAAAGAGAATGTTTCCACCACTGTGGAACGTTCTAGTAAGCAGGGCTGTTCCATATCCTTCTAGGTCTGCTTATGTTTTAAAACATTCTTTAAAGCTCCAATCAAGCTGTGATTACTCCCTCCTTGGAACTCTTGTAATTATTTCTTTTGGTCTCTTTCAAGGCTTTATCATATACTTCATTGTATTTCAGGCAATTATGTAGTCAGTGGACTTGGGACAAAAATCGCAAGATAGTGGGGGCCTGGGACCAAGTTTCACACAACTGTGTAGACTTGCCCACCCCACCCTCCAGGACTTTGCAAACTAATCAGCGCTAACCAAATAGGTGTCTTTGAATGGATGGGTGAAACAGGAAGGCAACCTGCCCAACAATGAACCTTTCACTCTGCAGCCCTTTCTGAGAATGTAATTCCAGCTTATATATTTCAGAAGCCATTTGAACATGACATATTTGTCTTCCATGAATAAATTTGTATCACACTCATGGGCCATAAATTAGGTGTCTTCTGTGAGCTCCTCTGGGAATGGAGAGAGTGCTCTCTGGGAACTTTTGTAAATTAGATAGAAATTTGTCCCACGTATGTGTGAAGTCACTTCTCAGCTAACTATTGAAGGGAGCTGCCAAATCTTTCTTCCAAAAACAAATGGTGAAGCCCCTTTGTTTTCTGAAACACAAATCCTTTTGCAACAGATAGAGTCCTCCTCTGCTCATTATCTTGTCATTAAAACCTCTGGTTTGATGTATTTCCCTATAAAATAAACCTGAGACCTTATTCATAAGGAGGAAAACGCAAACACGGGCTTTACCACGTATGAAAGGAACCCAGTGTAAAAAGAGCTTTCTTTTGCCTCTTGAGTTCGATGATGAGATCTCGTGGCCAGACAACATTTTTTGACTGGTAAGAGCAGAAACGACCCTCTTGAGTTACTGTTTAGTGAATGAGGGTCTTTGTTTCCCACAGAAGAATTAAAAACCTATGGGCCTCCTCCATGCAAACAGGAATACGTTTCACATAGCAGTGTTGGGATTAAATGACTGTATCATGAAAAAAGCCAGAACAATGCCTACTCACGTTTTAATCATTTACCTGGCATTCCAGTTGAGATGATTTCACTGAAAACTAGATTAGGTAAAGAGTGACTTAGCCCAAGTGAATCTCTGCTTTTTTTTTTTTAGATGATTTCACCCAAAACTAGAAGATTAGGTAACGAGTGACTTTGCCCAAGTAAATCTCTGCTCTTTTCTGTGCATGCCCAAGGTGGAAAGTAAAAGAAAACTGCCCATTTTCTACCAGTCAGATTTGAAAATAGAAACATAGACTCTGGAAGCTGGAAGAAGCTTCCTGCTCATGCCAGAGAGGAAGTGGTCCAACTCCATCATTCTGTAGGTGAGGCAAGTGCATCTTGGAGAAAAGGGACAAGGGTACGCACAGAGGGTGAAGCATCTTTCCTCCTGTAACAGCTGGCCCATTTTGACATTTCTCAAGCTCAAAATGATCTTCCCTTTCTTTAAAGTAATTTGTGATATGTATGCTAAAAAGGAGCCTGATCCATGGCAAGGAATGAATGTGATAAGACTGCAGTGTGTAAGACTGAAAATTCTACTAGGTTCTCTCTTCAATCTGCTGTTGATAAGCTGGGTGATCCGGAGCCAGACACTGGTTTCTCTTGCCTCCTTTTCTTCATTTGTGCAATAAGCAGAACATTGTCAGTCTCATGGGCTTATTAAGATGAAACAAGATAATAGACGGGAAAGTGCTGAAAAGGGTTGAGAGTGCTAAGCGAATGCAAAGTGTAATTATCCATGTGAAAACTGCTGTTTTGCTCATTGTAAAATAGGGAAAAATGATGAAAAGCGTGAAAGGTGCTCCCTGAAGGAAGAATTCTGCATAGAAAGAGCGGTTTCTTAGAGATACAACTGGTGCCAAAGATGGAGGGATTATCCAAGGGTAGATGAAGATTGGAACTGAGATATTTGGCGAAAGGAAATGGGGGTGACAATGACCATGCTCAAAGTTGACCTGTGAGACTGGGGTGAACTTGCTGTGATGAGAAGAGTACTGAATCCCAGTTCTACTCTATGCTGGCTGCATCTCTGAGGCCAGGCCACCTAACTTCTCTGTGCCTTGGTTTACTCTTTGTAAATGTGCCCACTGACATCTGCTGTGGGGCAGATGAGAATGCTCTACTGGAAAGCCCTTTGCAAACTGTGGAGCAGCACATGGAGGTGGCTGAGGTCAGGGAGGAAGGAACCTGGGTTTTCTTGGTGCCCAGCCAGTGATTAGCTGTATGGGACTTAGGGCAAGGTTTCCAACTTGATATTGTTTCAAGGGAAAGAGACAGGGAGAGGGGTTGGGGGAGGAGGCAAGAGAGAGAAGGTAAAACCCTGTAACTATTGTTTTTCCTTCCTTGCTCTTTGGGGTATGTTGCAAAGTCCAAAGATATTTGGAGCTGTGGATGACTGTGTGGGTCCCCCCCTGCGTGTCATTCTCCAATGCGCTCAGTGTTACCTGGGTGGTGGGTACAGAAGCAGGGGAGGATCCCAGCAGGACGTGTGAGGGGACATCACAGCCAGTGTGCCCTTCTTTCCCCTTTACATGGCCCAGGGACACGGGGGGAAGACTCCCCTCCATGTGTGACAGAAAGATGGTCACAGAGTTGCAGGGCCAGAAGGGTCCTCAATGGTCAGCTAGTCCAGTGCCTGTCTGATGCTTGGTGTCCTTCTGCGATGTCCCTGTTGGGCACAAATGTGAATGCTCCTTCCCAAGGGGTCCAGTTCATCTCTGAACAGCATCCACTACAAAGAAAGCTTGTTTTTATTTTTGTAATCTGCCCAGGTGCCAAAAATTCACATATCTACATATAGCATTCATTCAGTAACAATAACAACAGACACTTAAAGTACTTATTGGTGCCCCACACTGTCTTAAGTGCTTTACAGATATTAGTTCATGCGATCAGCACAACAACCCAAGGAAGCGGAAGTTGTGTTATTAGCATCCCTATTTTACAGAAGAGGAAACCAACTGGAGCACAGAGAGGTTTAGTATCTTACTAAAAGTCACACAGCCAGTAGACTTCAGAGCCAGGATTCAAACATAAGCAAGCCATGGGTCTTGAATCACACACAATGTGGCCTGCCCTCGTCACCACAAGGGGAGATGGCTTTTCCCCCAGCACTTAGGTGTCATTTACAAATGGTCCTTAGCACTTTCTGCTTGTTCTTGTACAAAGCCTTGGTATCATCTGCCATTTCGCCTACTTGGGGTCAACCAGCCCAAGGCCTTACTGAAAGCCCCGGCACAGTGGACACTGTATTTTATGGTGATAGTGATCTGAACTGCGAGCAAGCCCCATGCACTATGCAATATTTGCATCTCAAAGAAGCTTTGTGGATTTCTACTTATTTCAAATGTAGTAGGGACAGGGAAGGGCCCGTGGTATTTGCAATGTTGAGGGTTTTTGAGTGACTCCAGGTTGACCCCCTGACCCTTCACCTCAGACACCCCCCGCACATCACCTCTCAGTGCCTTTCCCATATGACTCAACTGTAGACACAGTTTTGGGGTTGTTTCGTTTTGCCTACTGCATGGCCTTCATGAGAGAAAATGTCATTCTGAGAAAATCTAATATCGGGTCTTGTTGTTTCCTATAGACAGGAGAGATGTCTTCTCTTCTGCAGCCATACTCCCCATGGACCCTGTGACTCTACCACTGGACAGTTCTCTCTCTCTCCTTCCCCCCACCCCCATACCTCTCCTCCCCGGATGCTGTCACTCCAGTCTGTGCAAGAAATCTTAGTCTTCCCTCTAGGCTCAGCTCTCTGGTCACCCCCTGCCAAGCCCCTCACGGTGCATCCCTTATTTGTGGAACTCAGCATTGTGCACTGGTCAGGCATCCCTCGGGCTCCCCAGCTCCCTGTGTCCCTCCACAGGGCCTAGCCCGGTGCTTGGCTCACAGCTGGGGCTCAGTCCAGCTGGACCCAATCCAATTAAGCCAGATGAAATGAATCTAATTTCAGCTTTGCTCCTGGGTTTGCTCTGTCGTGCGATGGTAGAACGGGAAGAGACAATTGCATCCTTGACCCAAATTTGACGTAAACACATTCTTCCATTTCAAAATGCTTCCTAGCTTGTCCTGGAAAGGGGAAAAAGAGCCGCTCCCCCACTCAGGCTACAAACTGGTCTGGAGAATTCGGGGTTCTCATTCCACCTGGATCTAGGAAGACTTTCATATGCATTGACACCAGAGAATCTCTGTTCCCCACAAGCCATTTCTCTTCTGTGCCTCCAAAGGATAAAGATCTATTTGTCTCTGTGTGTATGTTACAAAAAATGAATGGGGATTTAATTACAGTGGCTCATTTCCTAAAAGGAAGTCCTATTTACGATGCACCATGTGTTTTGCCAGCGGCCATACCCCTGAGGGCTGGAGTCCTGTCAGATCTCCTTAGATAAGCAGGGTCAAGCTGGCTTGGCCTCGTCAGGGACCTGGGAGGACAGGCAGAGGGTCCAGGAAGTGGGGAGGGGGTTGAAGGTGGGCTCCAGGCCTGGTCAGAGCCCGGACCACTGAAGAGCATCAGTCAGGCACCAGGGGAGGCTGCCTGGGCTTCAGAAGAGATGGAATTAGAGGCTCAACAATTTGTGATGATTAAAAATCGCCTGGCTTTTTTCATCTACTAAAGTGGCTCTTGAGGGGGAGAGAGTCTCTCTCTGATCCTTCCTTTCGTGGTTTTAATTCCCCCTCCGCCACTTCTGAGCCGGCGCAGATGGCTTCTCAGAGCTGCTAGAACCTTCCAGAGAGGGATGCCGGGCAGGGGAGAGGGGAGTGGGGATGTGGGGAAGGGGCCCGGCTCGGTCCTAGTGCTCAATGCTTCCTTCCAATGAGTGTCTACGATGTTTCAGCTTTTGCGATGCCTACAGTTTTAGATGCCTGGAAGCGAAGGACCGGCTGTACAGTATTTCTTAGCTGTAGTTTGATGTGGTTGCTGGAACCTACTAGTACCTGACTCAGTTTGTGAGATTTATGGCCAGAAGACACCTCTTCTCCACAATCCCTCACAAATTACCTTTTCTTTCCCAGCCCCCTTCCTCCTTTCCAATGTGTTCTATTTCTCTTGTCTTTTCATTTCACTTTTTAACCTCTGTCCCCAGAGAGATGGTCGATGCCTCGTTCTGCCTTCTCATGTTCCCATCCCCTGTCCCCCCTGCCCCTGTTCCCTGCACTGCTTGGATGTCAGACTTCACGAGTTTCCCATTTCAGCTCTAGCATTCACTGGCTATGATCTGAAAAGTATGTTCTTTCTGAATTGGGGGTGGGAAGTGGACACCGGAATCTCTAAAATATCCCGGCAGTTCTTATATCCCATTTGGCCAACTAGCGAGTAGTCCTGTTGTTTCTACTCAAAGGGTCTAGCAAACCCTCTGGGTTCACCTGCTCTGAAACAGGAAGGAATGAGGCAAAGCCAAGAGAAATCAAGCCACTTCCTGGGACGTTAAGAACTTTATGGACATTAGGATGGGATTGGCCAGTTCTTGGACAGTGGTTCTGGAAGGCTCAGATGCTCGACCTGGGTTTCCACTTCAGAAACTAGGATCCAGCAAAGGGCCTGTCTGGCACCAGCTGGTGAGTGGGAGAGTGTCTACAGAGGGTGAGTCTGCTCACCCTGTCCAAATGCAGATGCCTGGTACCCATGGTGGCCCTGCCTCCCCCTGGGGTCCTGGGAGCTCCAAGAGGACAGGGGATGGCCTGGTCATCTCTCTCTGTCAGTCATCAAAACAGCGTCTTGCACAAAGGAAGTGCTCAGAAGACGCCCACGAGCCCCACAACCAGATGCCTACCCGGCTTCCCTCCTGCGCGCCCTGGTCCCCTCAGGCCTCCGGACACAGCTGCCCTCTGCCTTCCTGAGGGGCCAGATCAGGCCTTTTCCAGGCTCGCCATTTCCTGTGGTTAAACATTTCGGCCTCCTCTTCGCATTATCTCCAAGGAGGAATTACATGGGATTTAGGTCCGTTTAGAAAAGCGTTCTTCTAATTTCCTGGGACTTAGAGCTCCGTTAGGCCCTCTCAACTACCCTTCCCTGAGTGGAAGGTGATTTGATTCAAGATGCCTTTTGCTAATTAGAAACCCCTTTTAGCTCTCCTGTTACACAAGAATCCAGGGCACCACATGACCCTCTGAAAACCTCGCTTGTTTTTGAAAACACATTTTTAGCTAGAATCAAAGGGGGAGGTTTTTGCCGCAGCAATGGAGCTGTGGCCCCGCGCTCCCCTCCTCACCCCCTCCTTCCTTTTCTGTCCCTCGATCTGTCCTCCGCTCACTCTCTCCTCTCTCTGCCTCTTCCTCCCCCTCTTGCTTCTCCAGCAGGGAAGCCTGGGCTGTGTGTGTGCACGCGTGTGCACGCGTGTGCTTGCGTGTGTGTGCAGGGGTGAGGCCACATGCCAGGCGGCCGTGCTGCAGCTCGGGCTGCTCATTGTTCAGGCCCCGTCTCCATGGCGACGGGAGCAGCTGCTCCATTCTGGGCCTTGGCGTGGCTGTGCGGGGCGGCCCGCCCGCCTGTCTGCCCGCCCGGCCTCCTGCCCGGCCTGCCCGGCCTGCCCAGCCGTGGGAGCTGCCAGCTCCTCGCCCTCCCGCTGCCCACAGGCCCTGCCAGGCTGGGCGCAAGAAAGCGTGTTTACTAACACCATCCACACTCTCCCTGGGCACCGCGGCTCTGCCCAAAAGATGTCAGGCCCAGGGCACCGGGAGGTGGGCCTGGAGCCAGGCTGTCTGCAACCCAGGGAAGCAGTCCCGGCCGGCTGCTGCCCTGGCCTGCCAGCCTCCGGCACAGCCACGAGCACTGGGGGGTTAAGAGGCCTCAGTGAGGCCCACGCCGAAGTTCCTTACCCCTTCCTGGAGTGCCTCAGTGCCCACTCTAGCCCACCTGATGGCATTGTCCTTGGGCCCTTGTCACTAGGCAAGACCTCGGAGATGTCCTGTTCCAGTGAAATCACAGGCAGTGCAAGGATGGGTCTGTGTCAATGTCCTCCCTGCCCAAGTCATGTCTGGCACCTCGCTGCCCTATCTGCCCCCTTTCAAGACTGGGCCTGGCCTGGGCCCAAGCTCCTGAAGCTGGGACCCCTCCACTTCCTCTTCCCCTCCCCCCCTCCTCACCCTTTCTCCTGCTCTTTTTCCCTTTGCTTCCCTTTCTCCCTCCTGTCCTCCTCCTGCTGCTTCTGCAGGGAGGCCTGTGCTCCCTGTGTCCCTCTGAGCATCTCTGTGTGTGCTCCTGTCTCTGTGCTTGGCTGTTTGTGTGTGTCTGTATCTTTGTGTGTCTGTCTGTGTGCCTGTGTGTGTGTGTCTGGTGACCCAGCCTGGTGTATGAAGGGTTTGTGACGCAGTCTGTCAACGGGCTTCAGGGCTCTGGGAGCTCCAAACCCAGCCCTAGCTCAACAGTCGGCCCAGTCGGTGCAGGATTACCAGCAGGTAAAAGAGCCCGACAACTGGTGTGGTCGAGTAGCTTTACAATTGGCGTCATGAACAGGGTTAAGAGCTAGACAGGGGGAAATATCCTTTGGGGGATTTCTAGGTTCCTGCCTGGCTGCTTGCAGCTCCCTTCAGAATTTGGGGTAGACACAGGTTAGTTGAGAGGTGCAGATGGGCCCTATGGTGGGTAGCCCTGGCTGGGGAGTGGCAGGTGGAGAAGGGACCCGTCTGTGAGGAGCTGGCTACTTGGGGGGAAGTGTGTGTTTTCATTATTCACTGTGTCTATCACACACTAGGTGGGGGATTAAGTGCCTCCCACGTGAGCCGTTTCAGTTAATCCTCATGGGGATCATATGGGGTACGGTTGATCCCATTTTGTAGATAGGAAAGTGAGGCTCAGAGAGTTTGAATGACTTGCCCAATATCACACAGCTATGGACCAGAACCCAGCTCTCTTCCCTAAACGATCTTGCCTCACAAGACTGTTGGGTGTCCCTTCTAAACTGTGATCCCAGAACCAGCAATCTTCTGGAGAACTCAACAGGGATACCCCAAATAACTATCCCACAGCCTCCCCCTTAGCTAGGCCACCCCATCTTTTGCCTGAGACCCAATAGCAATCTCTTCTCTCCAGCCTCCGTTCCTGTCTGCATCCTGTTTATTTCTTATGTAATTGCCATAGGGAGAGTCCTGAAAGGTAAATCACTCAAGCAAAAAAGAGGAAAACATTTAAAATAACAACCCAGTATATTCAACCTGACCCCACTTATGTAAAATAATTACATATGTAAGTGCATCTATGACCAGAGAGAGAGAGAGAAATAGATATTTAGGTCTATGTGTATTATTATGAAATGTCATTGATATATAGTTAGGTAAATTTTCATAAGTTGCTAAATAATATGCATAGCATGATTCTTTTTCAGTTTCAAACCAACCAACCTCCATGTGCCTGGATATGCTGGTTGTAAATGTTGATATCAAAGATAAAGCTGTGGAAATGTACAGGACACGTACCAGGCTGTTCATAGCAGTTATCTGGGGTTGGGGGAGGAAGAGAGGTGGGTTGGAGAGAAAAGATTGGCTTTTTCTTATTTTATCTTTGTATTATTTCGCTGGTTACAACACACACATATAACTGGAGTAACTTAAAAAAAAATACTAAACAAAAATTTTAACGACCCAAATCTGATTATGTCTCTCATTCCTTAATATCCTTTAGTGGTTCCCCATTATTCTCAGGATGCCATTCAAATTTAACATGGTTCAGAGGGCTTTTTATAATCTGTCTCCTGCCTAGTCTCCTGCCTCATTTGCCCTCTTTCAACATTCAGCCAAACTGAATGTCACTGAGGGCCTTTTCTTGGCCGTGTGCTCTTCCCTCCAGCTTTGTATTCACCATTCCCTGCACCTAGAACTCTCTCTCCACCTGGCTCCCCTCCCTGAACCTTGCACAGTGTTTGTGTTCACAAAGGGGGCGGGAGGGAAGCCCCTCGCCCTGGTGGGGGAGGAGAGAGTTAGAGAAGGTGTCTTACAGGAGGTGACAACTGAATTGAGTTTTGTTCCAGTGGGCTGACCAACTGGCTGAATGGCACACGGAGGATACTGATTAAGTTGAAATGCGTGGTTGTAGAGCTAAGGCTGGGTCTGGAGCTCACTGACCCCTTGAGCCCATTTTCCAGACTGGGTCACAAACCCTTTACACTCAGGTCTACGAGCTAGGTAACTGGAAGAAAGGTCCTTGGAGCCTTGGTTGAAGAAAGAATAGTGCTGGGAAAATAGAATAATTTAATCAGGCTCCCCTCACCTCAGGGCCAGTTGGAGGTGGTTCAGTAAACATTGTGTGTGTGTGGGTGGAGTTAGTGTGCCTGCGTGGCACTGCCACTTCGGCTGGTGTTTACTGCCTCGGGTGGCCGCCATCAGCACAGCCATGTTTTTCCAAATCTAGGGCTTCCAAGGACCTTTTGGCTGGTTACCTAGCTCATAGACCTGCATGAAGGGGTCTGGTG
>NW_007726740.1:44146-46691 GCF_000696425.1 Galeopterus variegatus
GCCCAGTCAGTGCAGGATTACCAGCAGGTAAAAGAGGCCGACAACTGGCATGGTTGCCTAGCTTTGCAATTGGTGTCAGGAACAGAATTAAGAACTAGACAATTGGTGCTGTGAGGATTCCAGGCCTTAGCCTAGCCAGACAAGTAGTCTTTATTTCTGCACACACATGTCTGGGAGCTAGGCAGTCCAAAGAGAAACTCAAAACTCAACTGCTACCAGTAAAGTCCAAAGGAAAACTGAGCAGCTACCTGCAAAGTAAACATGATCTATTTTTAGATAGGAGCTCTCTGCTGCCAGCAGTTCAGGGCCACTGCTCCACACAACGCTCTAGAGCACACCAGAATAGCAACAAAACTAAAAAGATACATTGGCGCCCATGCATACTAACTTCACCCCCCCACACAATCTGTTTACAAAGAATGTGCTGCACCACACCCAATGGGACCTGAGATGAGGGGGCCAACAGTGGTATACCAGATCTCCCTGACCAAGAGACTGAGACTCCTATTCCCTTACAGGTGCCTGGGACCATTTCAGCAGCTTATGTAGCTTGTCAGCACTCAGTAAAGAACTCCCCAGTTGGGCAAACCCAGGGTCAGAATGGCAAGTCTTTGGCTTTGGACACTGATGGCTTCAGTGACATCTGACTGTTCATGTTTGGAAACAGAAGATAAAGGCAATTTGGAAAAAGCCCCAAGTCTTCACTTATGGAAGAACAACTTTATAGGGACATGGGCAAATGGCCCCATGAAAGAAGGGTCATAGGGTCCTATTTTAATATTTTTTTGGTTGAAGATCTGAGAAGGCTTCTATAGCAGAAATAGCCTACCCTTGCAAGATAGGATATCAGAGTTTTTAGTGCTGCTTTTTCACCATTTGGCTGGTGAGCTTAGACAAGCCATTTACCTCTCTGGGTCTGTTTCCTCCTCTGCATAGGTTTAGATACTCTCTAAAAGCCCCACCATCTCCCAAATTGGAAGAATCTCTCTTTTGAAGCTTATAGTTCATCCCTATTGTGACTGAAACACTAGAGACATAACTAACGTTTTCAATAGAAAATAAGATTAAATTAAAACAAGTAATTCGAGCTGTGATACACAAACTAGAAGATAAACAAGATAATACAGCTTGACAGTAACCTGTAATTTAAACAAAGAAGTGTGAAGTCAAGAAATGTGGAAAATCATTTCAAAATAGTGTAATAGTTCAGGGTTGAGGTTACTCAATTCTCTGTGTGCGTGTATGTGTTGAAAGTACTGGCATTATATATTTTAGCTGTTATTATTCAAAGAGAGCTGGCATCAGGTGTAGAATTGAAAGTCATTGTAGTCAGTGTAAAAACGGAAAAACCCAGCCCAGGGGACGCAGCTTTCATGCTTCTATAAGAAAATGCTGTTTAACTAACCCCGAAGTAAAATGTTTTGGGAAAAAACACCTCTTTCTCGTGCTTTAAAAAGGCTTTTCCCCTTGAAACACAAAAGGAAGAAACTGGAATTTTATTTTAAATTTAAAAAAAAGTGTATGTGAAAGGAATTATTTTCTTCTCCTCTGATCAGGCATATATTTGAACTTGGAATTCTAAAGGGACCATGTTTGGCAAAGTGGTTGTGAGAGGGGATAGGGAGATCTTTGTCCATCTGATTCTTGTGCCCAGGAAGCCTTTGGCAGAATCCTTCGAGGAAAGTTCACCAAGGAATTTTCTGTCTTTGGAGGCTTGGGAGGGGCCTAGTGCACCCATAATACCGGTTAAGCCACATTCTCCAAAGCCTCCTGTGCTCACAGTCAATTCTAATGAGTTCTGGCTTCATGCTACTAGCAACAAGTGGATATAGAGAGGTAGAGTTTGTGAACGCGCAGACACTTAGAAATCATCTAAGCAGGCCCCTTAATTTACTAGTGAAGAAACAAAGGCTCGGGGGGTGACGGGAGAGCCTGAGAGGCTGCGTTCGGGCTGGATCTCAGACTCTGCGGTCTCTGATGTCAGGGGCTGGGCATGGGCTCCTGACCAGTAAATACCCCAGTCATCACTGTAAAGATTCCGGTTGTCTTCTACTGGGGTCAAAACCCCTGCTTCTGTCATCAGAGTCGAGGCTTTGCGTGCACGTTCCCTGAGGATAGAGGGCCCAGTGGCTCTGGTGTCTCTGTGTGATGAGGGGGAAAGTTTTTTGTGGTCACAGCAGGGCAGAGGGGCTGGTGGGGGTGGCCTGAGCGGGGAGGGTCTGGCGTGCGCCAGGAGAAGGGGAGGGTTGTGCAAAGGGAATGCTGGGGCAGGAAGCAGATGTTTCCTTCTTGACTCTTCAACCTGCAGGTGTGATCTGGGTTCAGCTTGGACTTGGGCAAGCTGGTGAATGACTCTCTCCTGCAGGTTTTAGTGGTTTCCTTGGGATTCTCTCCTGATTCCCTGTGCAGCTCATCATCTTAGATCTGGACTCCCATCCAAATACTACCAGACGCGACCCTGCTTAGCTTCCGAGATCAGATGAAATCGGTTGTGTTCAGGGTGGTGGACATTCACTTTAGCCTCTCAACATGCGGATGTCTTTTT
>NW_007726740.1:47193-79960 GCF_000696425.1 Galeopterus variegatus
TTTTTCCTAATACATTCTGCAATGGACTATATGCTTATTCCACCAAATTCATATGCTGAAACCCTAATTCCAATGCAATGATATTTGGAGGTGGGCCTTTGGGAGGTGATTACATCATGAGGGTGGAGCCCTCATGAGTAAGATTAGTGCCCTTATAAGAAGAAGCCAGAGAGCTAACCAGCTCTCTCTCTGCCATGTGAGGACACAGCAAGAAGGTGGCAATCTGCAAACTGGGAAGCGGATCCTCACCAGACACCAGATCAGTTGCTACCTTGATTCTGGACTTCCAGCCTCCAGAACTGTGAGAAACAAATGTTGGTTGTTTAAGCCACCTGGTCAGCGGTAATTTGTTATAGCAACCCTAACTGACTAAGACATATCTTTTTTATAAAACCCCAGTTTCTAGATAGAAAACCTGGGGTTCAGAGAGGTGAAATGATGTATACAAGGCCCCACACTGGTTTGTGCAAAGCAGGGGCCAGGACTCGTATCTCCTGATTCTTAGCCTAGTGGATCCTGCTGTCCTGCCTTTAGCATCATGTCTCTGACTCAGGCAAAGACCTGTCAACCCCCCCAAGAAGGTTGCTGGGGGAGGACCCACTACCCATGTCCTCTCAGTTCACAGGTGATAAACAGATGCTCCTTGGGCCAGCACGAGGCCAGGACGGAATCCGTGCAATAGTCAACAACTTGTCTTGAGGGCTGCTGTGTGCCCAGGCCTGGACCAGGCCCTACAGAAGATGCAAAGCCAGTTAGGACTAAGTGCAAGACTGAGAATCTTTGGTCCGAGGGACTGGTTATTTCTTACAACACAGCATCTTGGGAGACAGAGGGACCCTCAAAGGAGCACATGGTTTGGCCACCAGGCCTGTTTCGGGTGATTGGAATGAGTTACTTAACTGCTTCTCTCCTCAGTTTTTTGTCTTTGAAATGAGGGGAGGAAGGCCTTCCTCAGGGGCGGTTGTGGAAAGGATGAAGTAAGATTATAGATGCAAAACACCAAACGCAGGCCTGGCACGTGGGTGTGAAACAAATGTCAAAGGCTTCCCCCTCCCCACCACTGCAGTCAAGCTGGCTCTCACTGCCTTCCACACGTCCCCACCCTCACTGGGCCCCCACTTGAGGTCCCACCCCTCCCCCTGATGCAGACGTCCTTCCACCTGTGTCTGTCTATTGACGTATTCCCCAAGCTTGTGACCAGCTCAAATGCCCCTAACTCAGGTGATCGTTGTTTCTCACGGAATTTAACTCCCCCTGCCAGGCGTCTCAGATGATTCTGTGTACACTGCTTCTGTCCTACTCTTTCCCTTGTTTTGTGGTGGAAGGAAATGACCATCGTTTTAAATGCTGGCTTTCTAATTTATGGACGTTTTACTTACTCCGACGTTTCTGTGCCTCAGTTTTCTCATCCATAAAATGAGGATCACGATGATGACATTCCAAAGAGACTAGAATAAAATCATGTGTAAAACAGCAGTGTGTGACCCGAGTCGTCACTCAATAGAAGGCTAACTATTATTATTTTTCTTAGACTGTAACTGCTTGAAGGGTGGAGCCTGTGTCTTGCTCTTTTGTTGGCTTGTGATGTTTGGTGTAGAGTTAGCACACAGCAAGGGTTGGCTGGAGCTGAGGATGACTGGTGGTTTGGAATGAAGCCAGGTCCTGGAGTCAGCAATGTTCTAGAGAGAGACAGAAAGAGGCAGCATCAGGAGTAGTGGGGCTGAGGAATTAGCTTGACCTGTGTTTGAATCTCAGTGCTAACCCTCACCCACTATGTGACCTTGCACAGTTCAACCTGAGTCTCAGGTTTTCAACTGTAAAATGGAGATAGCCATCCCAACCTCGTAAGTGAAGCATGGGTCCCTTTGCAGGCACCCCCACTAACTGGCAACTGGAATGGTCACAGGGAGAATGGGTTTTCTATGAGCCTTCTCTAGAAGGATTCCAACCCCAGCCCCGGGTGGGGGTGCAGAGCCCGTCCTGGGACGGGGGAACAGGTGAAGCTGTGGGCTCTCCTGGGGCCGGGCTTTCAATTGTGCTGCCCCAGCCATATGGCACAAGGACACCAATGCAGTTGTCTGTGCACAAATGCGACCAACAATCTCCCGATTGTTTGTTTTTTAAGGCACCCCCCGCCATGTGACAGGTGGTTCCACACCACAGTGGAAGAACTGTAAGAGGCGGAACACACCCTACTTGCCCTGGGGACCAGGCTGGAGAAAGGACAGAGACGAATGGAAGTGAGGCTACAGGAGACTCTGAAATACAAAAGTTGGTCACTGGGAATTGGGGAGCACTCGGCAGAGGAATCCGAGGAAGATAATTTCCCCCTGTGTTTAGATTTCCTCATCTCTAGAGTTCAGGAGTTAGGCTGGCTAAAGTTCTCTCCAGATCCACCACGCTAAGATGTGAAGACAGACGCCTTCCACACCACCAGTTGGCTTTTTAAGACTTTGGCCAAAAGACCTCTTCCTAATAAGATTTCACATGCTTCTTGCTCATCTGACTGTGTCATGCCCCAGCTTACACCCCTTATGGTTCTCTCTTGGCCACAGCGTGACTTTTCCACCCTCTTCCCCAGGCTCACTCTGTGTAGGAGTCGCTTCCACGGGAACCCTCCAAGGGCTTCTCCCTTTCCTGGGTCAGGGGCCCCTCCGCGGTGCCCACTATGTGGACCTCAGCTTGACTTTTATCCCAGTGCTTTGAAATGAAAAGTGCTAAGGCCTGCCTTTCCTGTTACTGTGGGAGCTTCTGAAGACCCCCCCTCCCCCCACCCCCCGTCCCAGAGCAAGAAGAAAAAAATGAGAGAAGCTAAGAGGTGGGCGTGGATGTAGAGGGGAGCAGAAAAGTTTAGGGGAGGAAGATGGAGAGCCCAGGGGCGAGGGAGGAGGAGAGGAGACGGGGAAGGAAAGAAGGAGACCAAGACAGGACTGGGGAGGAAGCTACAGTCATCTCACCTGCCGGGCTCTAGTCTCACATCTGCAAAATGGGTGTGAAACCTTCTCCCCCTGACAGCTTAATAGGTGTTATCAAAAAGGTCAAAAAAGATCAAAAAGAGAGTCATGTAAAAGTATCTTACCACCTGATAATGATCTTAGGGATAATGTCAACTGTGACAAGTGAAAGAAGTCACCCCGTGCATGCAATGACAATAATCTCTTTGACAGATTATCAGGACAATTAAAGGTAATGTGTACAACATACCCAGCCTCTTGACTGCCCACGGAATGTACTCTGTAAGTAGGAATTGTTATCATTATAATCATTACTATCGGCCTATTGAAGGCCAGGAAAATCTGACTTCCAAACAAGGTTCTGAAATCTGGTCTTTCTTTCTGCAGACATTTCTTGGGTATCAGACCCTGCACTAGGTCCTGGGGACACGAAGTCAAGGAGACCACCATCTTTGCCCTCATCGAACTTACACCCAGTGAAATCACAGAGTCAGGAAATGCCAAAGCTTTCAGGGCCTTCAAGGTCATCTGACCCAACTGTTTCTTTTTATAGGTAGAGAGAGCTGAGAGGAGAAGCCGAGGCCACCTGCCCCCGTGGTCACATCTGGTCTAGTGGCAGAGCCAGATGGGAACTCACTTCTGAACTCTGGACTAGAACTCAGTCTTCTGGAATATAAGGAGAAACAGCAAAGATCGATAACTATCAAAGTGGGCAAATACTACTACTGTGTCCAGAGGGAGAAAAGGGAATAGGTTTCTCATTTTCCATTTAAGCCATTTCTAAGTTGCTTTTTGGAATCAGGCATGCATTTCAATTTGGTCCTTATGGTGCTTGGCTTTTGCCATCAACATTGGAACAATTTGTGCAAATTAACCAGAATATACTAAAGTGGTAACAAGCTCTGCTGATGGCCTGGAAACCATTCCATGTCCTAATGCACAGTCGTTACTCATAATATGTTCAAAATGCACTCCTTGGAACCCCAGCTTGAAATATCCAGAGATCAATTTTCAATAGATTGACAAATAGATGACATTAAACATTATTCATAGAAACAGTGTTTATTTAATCTTTAATGCTACCTAATGCATTTCGGTCAAAGTCATCAGTTCATGTTCAGGCTTTATTGTGTGGAAAATGTTTGTGCTATTAATAAGTCAATACCAATACAAATATGGTTTCAATGGAAATCATTAGGTTGCATTAAATGGCAAATGAAATCCATAGGAAGGATTTGTTTTATTTTGTTTGTAAGGAGGAAAAGGAGCCCTGAGAGGTATTTCTTTGCTTGGTAATGAGGAGGAATGAGCAGTTTCTGCAGAGCGATGGATTATAGTGCAGGCCTTGCTTTATTCTTGTTAGGACAGGGATCGGGGTGGTGCCTTCCCCCGGCACAGCTGTTTGCTGCTGTGAGCCAAGCTGAAGTTGCTGTGTGCTTTGGAGAGTCAGCTGGTGCCGCCCCGGATGCAGCAGGTGGAGTTGCCGTGAAGCCCTGCTGCGGCTCAGCTCCTCGAGCACCCTGGCAGGCCTGGGTGGACCTCAGCCGTCTCCCAAAGTCACTGACTCTTTGAAGGCACTGACCTGGACACATCTGTTCTCCTGGCTCATCTGTGAAAGAGCATGCAGGCACTTGCGTGATTAGAAGCTTGATATGACTGAAAAATCAGCCTTTGGAGGCTCCAAATAGGTTGCTTGTTGGAAAGGAGGTGCTTGGGCAAATGCAGCTGGGGTTGGGGGGGGAATGAACTTGAGGCCTTTTGTAGTAAGTGCAGGTGGAGTTGGAAGCTGAGAAGATCTAGATTCAAAATGTGGTCTCTCCATTTGTCATCGGTGTGACCTAGAGAGAGTGCCTTCACCACCTGAATTTTAGCATCCTCATGTCATTTTGAGGACACCATGAGAAAATGCCGGCAAAAGACTAGCACATATTAGGGCTCCATAGATATCTGCTTGTTTCTTCCAATCCTGTGGATCTATGAGTCTAGGCTTGAACCCTTTCCCCCAATCTCCCCCTTTATCCCACCCAACTACAAGGAATATCCAGGTCTGGGCAAAACAGATAGATGTTCAGTGCTGCTTACTATTTTTAATGCACGACTTTATCTATTTTTAACTCATTGAATTCTTTCTGCAGTGACAATTGCTCTCCTAAACTGGGCAGCTGATCTACCTCTCGCTTGCTGCAAAGCAGGTAAGAACTTGCCTGCTTTCATATCGATAGGCTACCCTTTGCTGAGAATGCCAGGTCACCTCTCTGTCTCAATGGGAGCTTCAGCAGGGACCAGACATTGCCTCTCTGGCCACCAGCTGCCCCCCGTGGAGCCTGCCAGCTGCTTGCGAAAACACACGCGTTGAGAAGTCAGTCAAGCTCCACTGAAGTTCCAGAAGAGGAAATTTTTAGGGCATGGAGTTGCTGAGGAAAACTCCCCTGGTCTGCAGGGCATCTGAGAGCCAGAGGGACTGTAGTCTTTTGGTTCTGTCTCTAGCAGAGATGGACAAATAGAGGTCAGCCCTGCTGAACAAACTGGGGGGTCAGGGAGCCTTGCTCAACAAACACTCCAGGGTTACTTCAGAGCAATTTAAATCTACCCAGCCAAAAATAAATTATGATAACTAACCCTTGTATAGCACATACCATGTGCCAGGCAAGGATCTAAATGCTTTAACTCGGTTCATCTTTACAATGATCCGCACTTGATGAATGATGAAGCTGAAGCACAGAGAGGCTTAGTAACTTCCCAAAGGTCACAGAGCAGGTAGCGTCACAGAGCTAGAGTTAGAATACAGGTCTTGCTCCAGAGTGTGCGTTCTTACTCAGAGCACTCTTCTGCTTCTTGTGGTATAAACACCTGCTCAGGGAGGCAGTGAGGTGAACCAGAATTCTGGTAGACTTGGAGCTGTTCTGCTAGTTCCTGGCCTTGTGGCCTTGCCAATGTGTTTATTTGAACTACCGAGACGGCAATGTTGTTAAATGTCTACCTTATTGCCCAATGCATTACAGACATGCAGACACCTTACATGTAATTGCTATTACTAATATTGCCCAATGCATTACAGACATGCAGACACCTTATATGTAATTGCTATTACTATGACTTCAATACTTAAAAAAAACCCCAAACTTACATACTTTCTTCCTGGAGATGTGTACTTGGTGGCATCCAAGTGGTAGAATCTCAGGGTGGGAAGAGTCCCGAGCAGTCCTCAGTTCTCACATTCCTCCCTTACCAGATCCCCTCTCAGTATCCCCATGAACGTCTTGCATGCCTCCTATGGTAGGGCCACACAGCCTGCTGAAGAAGCTCCTCCTGACACACAGCTTTGTCGGGTAGATCTGAATTCAAATCTTGACTCTCCTTCCAGTGTAAGTGTGACCTTACACTATTGACCGGGTCCTGTACCCCTCTGAGCCTCAGTTTCTGCAGCTATGTAATGTGGATAATCACATTTGCCTTGCTGAGTTACCTGCGGATTGAGGGGAATAGTATGTCCAGTGACCAGCAGATCACCCGGCACAGAGAAGGGACTCAGCAAGTGGTCACTACGCACATGTCTTTCCTCTACTTGGAAAGTCTTTTTTCTCTGTGGCTTCCACTTACCGCTTCACAATCTCCCTTGAGACCACACAGCCTAAGACCAACCTTTCCTCCACACAGCAGCACCCAGGCATCTGAAGGNCTGAGAATGCCAGGTCACCTCTCTGTCTCAATGGGAGCTTCAGCAGGGACCAGACATTGCCCCTCTGGCCACCAGCTGCCCCCCGTGGAGCCTGCCAGCTGCTTGCGAAAACACGCGCGTTGAGAAGTCAGTCAAGCTCCACTGAAGTTCCAGAAGAGGAAATTTTTAGGGCATGGAGTTGCTGAGGAAAACTCTCCTGGTCTGCAGGGCATCTGAGAGCCAGAGGGACTGCAGTCTTTTGGTTCTGTCTCCAGCAGAGGTGGACAAATAGAGGTCAGCCCTGCTGAACAAACTGGGGGGTCAGGGAGCCTTGCTCAACAAACACTCCAGGGTTACTTCAGAGCAATTTAAATCTACCAAGCCAAAAATAAATTATGATAACTAACCCTTGTATAGCACATACCATGTGCCAGGCAAGGATCTAAATGCTTTAACTCAGTTCATCTTTACAATGATCCGCACTTTACAAATGATGAAGCTGAAGCACAGAGAGGCTTAGTAACTTCCCAAAGGTCACAGAGCAGGTAGCGTCACAGAGCTAGAGTTAGAATACAGGTCCTGCTCCAGAATGTGCGTTCTTACTCAGAGCACTCTTCTGCTTCTTGTGGTATAAACACCTGCTCAGGGAGGCAGTGAGGTGAACCAGAATTCTGGTAGACTTGGAGCTGTTCTGCCAGTTCCTGGCCGTGTGGCCTTGCCAATGTGTTTATTTGAACTACCGAGACGACAATGTTGTTAAATGTCTACCTTATTGCCCAATGCATTACAGACATGCAGACACCTTATATGTAATTGCTATTACTATGACTTCAATACTTAAAAAAAACCCCAAACTTACATACTTTCTTCCTGGAGATGTGTACTTGGGGGCATCCAAGTGGTAGAATCTCAGGGTGGGAAGAGTCCCGAGCAGTCCTCAGTTCTCGCATTCCTCCCTTACCAGATCCCCTCTCAGTATCCCCATGAACGTCTTGCATGCCTCCTATGCCTTCTACAGCCTGCTGAAGAAGCTCCTCCTGACACACAGCTTTGGAGTCGGGTAGATCTGAATTCAAATCTTGACTCTCCTTCCAGTGTAAGTGTGACCTTACACTATTGACTGGGCCCTGCACCCCTCTGAGCCTCAGTTTCTGCAGCTATGTAATGTGGATAATCACATTTGCCTTGCTGAGTTATCTGCGGATTGAGGGGAATAGTATGTCCAGTGACCAGCAGATCACCCGGCACAGAGAAGGGACTCAGCAAGTGGTCACTACGCACGTGTCTTTCCTCTGCTTGGAAAGTCTTTTTTCTCTGTGGCTTCCACTTATCGCTTCACAATCTCCCATGAGACCACACAGCCTAAGACCAACCTTTCCTCCACACAGCAGCACCCAGGCATCTGAAGGCTTTCTGCCTCCTTGAATATTTCTTCTCCAGGCAAAACAGCCCAGATCTTCACATTATTTTTTTCTTGTGCCAGATTTTGGTCATTTTGTCATACCGTGGTCCAGCACAGTGACACTACACGTTCAGTATTTACCCTGTCAATTTTTACTTATCAGATTGCAGCCAATCCATGGGCATTTTCCGTACTCCTGGGGCCTGGAAAGGAAGCTAGGGTGAAATGCGACCTTCGCTGGGGCAGCCACCAGCATGGTGAGGGGCCGTGCACGTAACTGAAGCAAAATGACAACCACTGCTCTCGTCTGACCTCTAGGGAATCAAAGAGTAATTTAGGACTTGAAACGTGGGATGCAAATGAGGTCTGCCTACTCCTTGGCTTCAGAAAAATGGCTTTCATTTTCCCAGGTGATTACAGTAAATTATACCTGGAAGAGAGAATGTAGAATGAGGCCTCAAAGTGCCATGAATTAATCGAAGAGTACTCGGCATACATACATGTCATGGAAGTGGAGGAGAAAGATGGAGACAGAAAAGAGAGTATTTAATAGATTAATTAGGAACAGAAACTAGCTTAGCACCCCTTTATTGTGACAGCTTCTGAGTGCCTAAGTCTTAAGTACAGGAATGATATGGATAATCATCAGTACTCTCTTTACCTGGCGTTTCTAGAACGGAATATATTATCCTAATATAACTTTCATAGATACTTAATGGCAATGACAGAGCTTCTTCTGAGTCTTAGGACAGATCACAAATGAAGTGTGGTGAAACCAAACTAAGAAATGCGCTGAGCGATTGCTGCTTTCCTAAAGAAGAGGGTTTGGTATGTGCCTGGCTTCCCAGGACAAAATTAGAAGAGGTAGATGCTAGAAGACCCCAAACAAGGAGAAGCAGTTTTTGCATTCATTACCTAGAGAGTCCAAAAAGGAGCGAGGAAATTGATATGAGGGCAGCAGTATAGTTCAGAGGAGGAAATGTTCAATGAATAGGATCATTTAACCTAAAGAAGGCCAGCCCAGGGGTCATCTAATCAGTGCTGGAGGACATGAGTGGGTGTCATTCAAAGGAGGGTCCTGCTTTGTCTGTGCAGGCTGAGAACAGATGAGGCAGGGAAGGAATGAGACTGTAGCTCCTGGGACTCGGGTAAGCCATCAGTGCGAAAATTCTGGGAATGAGGTTGTTCATCAGCCATCAAGGACTTATTAAACACAAAGGATTATTTAGGGAAGACAGAGAATTGCTTTGGCTAGAATTTTTCAAACTTCAAACTCATGTTCTCATCAGCACAGTGTAGAGTGGAGTCTTGTTGGAAAATGAATTTGGTGGCCTTTGGCAGGCTTCTCTGTGCAATTTTTCTGCCATTCCTGATTAGGAATGTTTCCTAGCAATAAGATCAATTAGGTACCTGAGGAGTTTGTAAGGAAGGAAACCAAACCCTTTTCTTAGGAGCTGGCAGCCCTGGGCAGGCCACGCAGGCCTCTGCCAAGAATGTTCTGTCCAGGGGTCTCCCGCAGAAGGGGCTTCAGATTCAAGAGGGGAGTCCTAGGCTTCGCTTGCTTCAACGCTGGCACGTTGCTGCTCAACAGCTATGAGATTGTCAAACAAATGTTGGGAGATGGGTTCTTCGAATGTAGTCACTGTTTTCTTATTGATAACTCACATACACAAGAAGATTAGTTTTCTAAATGATTAAAAATGGCCCAAGGATGCTTGTTATTGGTAGAAAATACATTGTGTGTGTATACAGGTTGGACATTCCGAATCCAAAAATTCAAAATCCAAAATGCTCCAAAATTGAAAGTTTCTGAGCACTGACATGACACTCAAAAGAAATGCTCATTGGAGCATATTGGATTTTAGATTTTGAGATTTGGGATGCTCAGCTGGTTAACTTTCTGCAAATAATTCAAAATCCAGAAAAATCCAAAATCTAAAACACTTTTGGTCTCAAACATTTTAGAAAAGGAATAATTATGTATTATGTACATGTATTATGCATATACCTATGTGTCTAGGTATCACATGTATACACGTATTTTGTGTTTGTGCATGTATGTATATATACTCGCACACACATACAGAGTCAATGCTCATTATCCATGGTAGCTATGTTCTATAAAGTCGCCATGCACGCTGAATTAGCAAATACCAAACCATAGCTCCTAGGGGAAATATAGGGTTGGGTTCCTGTGAGCCTCTGGTCATTTTTGTTAACTGATCAATACATAACCTTGTTTTACATGTGTTTCTGTTTAAAGACCCCTTATTTAGTACATATTGTTGATTCATTAATGGGGAACTCACGGCCAGCAGCCCTGTAACTCAGGCCTCCCTGAGGCACGGCACACCTGCTTGTGCTTAGGAACACTAGACAGCATCTCAGCACTACACTTAGGGCCATTTTAAACAGTGAAATCACCAATAAAAAAAAGCACAAAAACATGAAAAACATGGCACTAGAGAGACCTCGCAGAGGACAGTAGTTTACAGCATGAGAGGCAGAATCAAAAGGCAGAGCTTTCCTTATTCCGCCTGGGCTGGGAACTTGTGCAGGGGTGACTCGAATTCTCACGACTCTGCACACGTCCACAAGTGACCTCGAAAGCGAGTACTGATTTGGGGGTTACAACTACATCTTAGCAAGTAGGTGAATTTGCAAATATGGAATATTGAATAATGAGGATCGACCATATATAGAACATGGATAATGTCTTTACAGACCACAGTCTTTCAAGGAACTGGGGAAAAGGCACCAATTAAAATCCGTCTGTTGCTTTTGGTTGGGAACTCTCAGGGCGAGAACGAAGGCAAAGTGCTTACCGTAAACACCACCCCTTTTCCTTCCTTCATGCTTTCCGCACCTGCTCTGTGACTTGCAGAGCAGTCTGCTTGACACTGAGTTGATCCCAAAATGGATAAAATAACCTCTCACAAGGAGCTAGTATCGCAGTTGGGGAAAATGTACACCGGGCTTAAGTGCCAGGTGATCAGAGCAGAAAAGTGATTAAGAATTTGCAGGGAGAGCACTGTCAGGAGGGGTGGTTGGCTTCTGGGAAGAGGGACATGAATTGGGCCCTCCAGATATGGGAACTGGGCTGGCTGGTTAGCTCAGTTGGTTAGAGCCCCATGTTGGTAACACCAAGGTCAAGGGGTTTGGATCCCCATACCAGCCAGCTGCCAAAAAAAAAAAAAAGAAAAAGAAAGGAAAAGAGAAATAGGAGCATTTAAAGGGGGTAGAAAGTTAGGACTACAGATTAATGTAGTGTGTGGGGGGGTGTAAGTGAGTGTGTCTGTGTGTGAGTGGTGGGCCAGGGCTGGTGTTGTGGGTGGTAAGTGCCTACATTTCAAGAAGCCACAGAGGGTAGTGGTTAACAGTATGAAGCCAAACTGCCTGGGCTGAATCTCTGTTCTGCCCCTTACTGGTTGTGTTGCCTCGGGCAAGTTACTTAACTTCTCAGTGCCTCAGTTGCTCATTTATGAAATATGGATAACTATAGTGTCTCTCTTTTAGGATTATTATGAAGTTGAAATGAATTAATACTTGCCAAATTGTTGAAACGGTGCCTAGCACAGCTCCATGCTAATGGCAGCACTTGCCTCGGTTGCTTAAGAGGCCCGGGAGACCTAGGTGGGAGTCTCAGAATAGGAAGATCTGGGGCCGGCTGACCAGGAGGGGCGTTACTTAGGCAGTAGTGTCAGGGGAGTCCAGAGCAGGATGAGATGAGGGGAGGGGTCCAAGGGGGACGATCAGAATGGAGCCGAGGGAGAGTGTCTGTTCATGTGGCTGTCGCCGAGAGGGTGGAGAGAAGCTGCACCCTATGAATCCAAGCTGGGCCATGGGGAGATAGATCCCTGGAAGGTGAAGTGGGGAACAAAGGCAGTGATGGAGAAGAGATTCCAGGCCCCGTGTGCCTGGAGGCCAGCCTGGCCAAGGTGGATTGTTCTGGTAGAAGGAGAGGGAGACACCACGGGCTTGTTGTCCACTCTGTGAAGGGAGGACCCTCTCCCTTCTCCTGCCCTGCTTCCCTCTGTTCTGTAATGTCACCTTCTATCATGTGGGAGTCAGGTACGAGAAGTTGACTGGCCACGGTGCAATGAGATTCAATAACCATAGGAGGAATCATGTGACCTCGATTCACGGCTATTTAGAAAGTCATTGGGAGTGAACTAGAACGGTCTGCTCACGTCACTGTCTTCCTGGCAGACTGTGAGACACCTGAGCACAAGGCCCTTGTTTACCATTTATCCCCAGCACCTACCACCATGCCTGTAACATAGTGTGGGCTCAACAAATATTTGCTGAATTTGTGGGGAAACTGAGGCTTGAAGAAGTGGAGGGAGTGTTCAGTGCATCCCATTAGCCCATGGCAGGCTGGTACTTGGGTAGTTTAGTTTATCTATAAGGCTCTCTAGAAAGTTGTGAAGTCAGCACACTTTGGCCGTAGGGGCTTCCTATATGTTTTCATTTCCTGTGAATTCCATCTCTCTTCTCCTGGTGCTCCTGGCACGTTCCTCCATCAGCTTTCATTCAGCTGGTAGCCAGTGCATCTCTTTTAAAGAGGAAGCCACCAACTACACTGAGTTATGTAGGGAAGTGGGAAAGTTGCTTTGGTCACATGATTTTAGAACTGAGCCTCTGATTTGAAGAGACTGTCTCCTTCTGTGGGAGTTGGCACATGCATGGTGTTCCTTGATGTGACCTGGCTGGAGGATGTTTCTGGCCAGAAGGGTCTGCCTCACCCCCCAAAGGGTCCCCATAGGGTGATTCCTACTTGTAAATTCATCCTGATTCCTGCACTGTATCTTGGAGCTGGCACAAGCTTTGGGCCCAGCGAGACCTAAGATTGAGAAAAGTCCTATGTGAAGCTCAATTACTTTACCTATAAAGAGAATGAAAATAACGCCTACCGATCTTTCAGGGAGTGTTGTAAGGATTCAATGAAGTAACATGTGAAACTGCCGAGTCCGAGACCTGATACCTGGTTGGTGCTCTGGAATGGTTTTCTTTTCTCTTTTTTCCCCTCCTGCTCTTCTTTCTTTCCCTTTTGGTTTTTTTTTTTTTTGTCTTTTTGTCTTTTTTCGTGTCCGGCAACGGGATCACAACCCTCGGTGTTGCGCCCACACCTCGCTCAGCCAGTGAGCGGGAACCGGTCTGTATGTGGGATCCGAACCCTCGGCAGGAGCGCCGCCGTGCTCCCAAACGGTTCTCAAGTCCCACTGTCCCACCAGGCACCTGCCAGTGCATGTCATCCTGTGGGGTCTGGAAGTGTCCTCATGGAATGTAGTCTTGGAGATTTTTTATTTTTAGCTTAAATGAGCCTCAAGTTAAAATCACTCAATCAATAAATGTGATAGAATTTCTCAAAGAAAGTGAGAGATTCATCTTTCCTACACATAGGAATTCAGGAAATATTTGCTCAAAGAATGAATAAGTACCTCCTCTGTGCCAGGCATTGGGAAAAAAACAATGGGGAATAGAGATGGGTCAGGTAACAGAGGCTTCCCTCAGGGAGCCCCAAATCTAGATCAGAAGAGAAACCACATCTGAAACAAGTTAACAGTGCAGGTTACCCATGTTAGGCTTCAAATAAGTTTACTGTCACAACATTCAGAAGCAAGAAATACCCAAGGGCTCAGAAAGCTTCCAGTGGGTGTGAGGGCCCTGGAATAATGAAGTCTAATTTGTGTGGTAGAGTCTTAACCAGAGGGAGAACTTCTCAGCAGAGACCCCGAGGGCCTGGAAGGCAGGAATTTCTCCCTTCCTGATGGGATTCATTCAGGAGACAAGAAGGCAGGAAAAGTGTGTGTGTGTGTGTGTGTGTGGGCAGGGTGGGGTGGGGATCTTCTTGCATAAGGAGAAAGATTGGTATAATGATCTCTTCTGTATCTAAGTTTTTAGTTTCAACATTGAGTCAAGGGATTTTTCCAGAGAAAGTTGGTGTTCAGAACCAAAACCCAAACCAAATAATGAACCCAGGGGCTCTTCTAGAATGTTGGAAAGAGTTATGCTTATTTCCTCACTCTGTCGTATCCCATTTCAAAATCCTCCGTCCCCTGGATGGGACTTAGTGAGAGAAAGGGAACCCCAGTCTCAAAGGAGGACACACTCTCACAGACACATGGCTGCTGGTGGCATCTCTCAAGATGGCTGCTTTCTCTTCCGTGAGGATATTGGACCCCTCTTGCCCCTCCAGAGGAACTGCTCTGGTCTGGGGTGTTGCAGTCTTGTAGGATGTGGACATGGAGCCCGGTGAGTGTGAGCTCTAGCTGGACAACAAGCTCATGTCCCATGAGATCACTGCACTTCCTGTCAGGGAGGAGGGAAGCCGGTCACAGGCTTCCAAGTCCACTTTGCAATGAAGTGGGGATTATTCTCCTCCATGGCTCCCTTTGCTAGCGTCCCATGTGCCCCTCCCAGAGGAAGTCTGGGGACCTATGCATCTCCTTCCTTCCACTATGATATAGCTATTTTACAGGTAAAGGAGGGGAGTCCTTGTGAGGTTAAGTGTATTTGCTCAAGGTTACAGACTGAGTGTGCATTCAGGTTTGGGAATGAAATCAGATCATCTTGAAAATTCTGTATCTAGTAGCATATGACCCTTCTAAAAACCCAATGTGTAAATGTTCTCACAGAGCCTATGTGGGGAAGGGAGGCGGTGTCCCTGAAAGGGAGCAGAGGTGAGATGCAGTGAGGGCAGAATTGAATGAATAAGTAACAACAGAAATGTGTAGGGGCCTGTCCTCCAAAGCAGCATAAGAGAGAGAGAGATCGATCCTCTCCTTCCTTATTATTGGAGCAATAGTAAAAGAAATCACATGGGGGCTGGGGACAGTGCAAGTGGGGACAGTGCATCCTGGGAGGCTTCTTGGAAGAAATTGCATTCGAACAGGATCTTGACGAATGTACTCAGTAATTGTCCATCTGTCCCTTCCTCTCTCTCCTCATCCATCCATCCATCCATCTACCATCTATTCACTTGTTCATCCATCTTTTTATTCTTCCATTCATTTATCAGATAGATACTGAATTCCTTCTATGTGCCAGGCATGGTGCGAAACACTTTTACATACATTTCTTGTTTAATTATAGCACTTCTGTCTGATGGGCAATAGTATCCCAAATTTACAGATAAGGATACTGACTCCAGGCAACAAAATTCTTCTCCTTTTACCCCTTTCCAGTTGGTCTTATCCTACATCAAGGAAGAAACATCTACTTATCTTCAAAAGCCACCTCCCTTTGCTTCACCATCCTCTGTCTCCATTCACCTCTCTCCTCTAATCCATTCAAGCCTATTGCCCCACGTTACCTAAGATACAAACCTGAGCAAGCACATTTCTTGCCCATAACCCCACAGGGCTTATCACTGACCACGGGCAAGTCCAACCTCTCAAATACAATGGTCAAGAAGCGGCATGACCTACTTTACCTGATTTCATCTCATAGCACTTTTTTCTCACAAACTCTTAGCTTACTCATCCATCCATCCATCCATCTACCATCTATTCACTTGTTCATCCATCTTTTTATTCTTCCATTCATTTATCAGATAGATACTGAATTCCTTCTATGTGCCAGGCATGGTGCGAAACACTTTTACATACATTTCTTGTTTAATTATAGCACTTCTGTCTGATGGGCAATAGTATCCCAAATTTACAGATAAGGATACTGACTCCAGGCAACAAAATTCTTCTCCTTTTACCCCTTTCCAGTTGGTCTTATCCTACATCAAGGAAGAAACATCTACTTATCTTCAAAAGCCACCTCCCTTTGCTTCGCCATCCTCTGTCTCCATTCACCTCTCTCCTCTAATCCATTCAAGCCTATTGCCCCACATAACCTAAGATACAAACCTGAGCAAGCACATTTCTTGCCCATAACCCCACAGGGCTTATCACTGACCATGGGCAAGTCCAACCCCTCAAATACAATGGTCAAGAAGCGGCATGACCTACTTTACCTGATTTCATCTCATAGTACTTTTTTCTCACAAACTCTTAGCTTGGCTAAATTAGGCAACCCACTGTTCCCTTAGTACCTCTGGATTTTTCCCATTTCTGAGCCTTTGCTCATCCATTTAAAATTCCCCACCTAGGGGCCGGCCCGGTGGCGCACTGCTACAGTGCGTCGCTTGGAAGCGCGGCGGCGCTCCCGCCGAGGGTTCGGATCCCACATACAGACTGGTTCCCGCTCACTGGCTGAGTGAGGTGTGGGCGCAGCACTGAGGGTTGCGATCCTGTTGCCGGTCCCGGTCCGGTACCGGCGCGACACTGAGGGTTGCGATCCGTTGCCAGACACGAAAAAAGACAAAAAAGGAAAAAAAAAAAAATTACCCACCTAGTTTAAATTGACCTCCCTGCACAGGTGAAATGTATTAAATTGAACTAAATTCCAAATGTGCCCTAAATCCTCCTTTCTTCAGGAGGTTTGCAGAAGGGCAGTTTCTAGACCTGTTGGCGCCTACTGGAACCCAGGACATTAAGTGCAGCCCCAACCCTGACATGTGGGGAAGAAAGCTATTTCTGGTTGATGGTATTGGGCAGACAAGGACCCTGTTCTTAGATTTAGTTCCCAGAAGTCTGCAATGCCTATGCGATAGCAGTCACTCCCTGGTGCTAACCACTACATTGGGTATTTTGCTTACGTACCCTAAAGCTGCACATATGGTATTTGTTACTATCACAGTATCACTAGTATGTGCCATAGGTATCCTGCCCCTGCTCCAGTCCTTTCCTCCCGTTAGTTGATGATACAAACCCAGCCTGAACCTTACACATGCCTGACTCTGATTTTACCCCAGGCTCAACTTCATTCCTTAGAGGTGTTGCTGTAGATGTTGGATTGGCCTTGTAGTTCTGTTTTCATTAACCAGAAGGGAATGTTACTCACTGTTCTTATGAAATAGTTTTATGGGCTGAATATTTATTCATATGTTGAACATTCATTCAAATGTTCAAATTCATATGTTGAAACCCTAATCTTGCATGGGATGGTATCTGGAGGTGGGGCCTCTGGGAGGTAATTAGGTTGTGGGTGCACAGCCCTCATGATGGGATTAGTGCAAACCAGGAAGCGGGCCCTCACCAGACACTGGATCTGCCTGCACCTTGATCTGGCACTTTCAGCCCCCAGAATTGTGAGAAATAAGTGTTCATTGTTTAAGCCACCCAGTGTATGATAATTTTTATGGCAGTCCGAATGGACCAAGACAAATGGAAAAGTAAGGAATTCTTGCAGATTCCTGAGTGGGTTTTCGTCTCTTTGCACAGTTCACTCCATAAATTAGAGCAGGAGGTTTGCAGATACGGTGCTGAAGTACTTGGTCTCTGGAGGAAGCAGTTCAAGGCCAGTGCAACCAAGCAAGGAGCTCAAACGCGATGAGAGGTGGGAGAGGCCCAGGGTGGGTTAAGGCTCAGGTGGGGTGTGGAGCCACAGTGCTAGCTGAATACCTTATTTGGAAATGAAAAAAGGATTTTTAGGGACTGTCAAAATGTTTTCTCAAAATAGCCCGGCACTGGAACGGTCATGCTAACTTTGAAGGAAAGATCAGCTCTGCCGTTTGAAACAGCTCAACGCTGGGTACCAGGAGGCCCAGGCTTTAGTGTGGCCTTCCCCTCCAACTGATCATAAGGTCTGTCTTCACTAGACTTCTCTGAATTGGCTTCCTTCTCTGTAAAATGGAGCTAACCCCAACTCGCGGAGTGACTGAGAGGACATGTTTGCTAACGCTATGGTCAGTGTTTGAAAATGTGCAAAGCCCCCTGGTACTCTGCAGAATGAGGACTTAACACAGGAATCTTGGGGGTAGAAAGCACATTCCCAGAAGCACAGTGACCACAGCCTGTCCCTATAGGGGACCCAAATCATTTTCCACTCTGTGGACAGACTGAGAAAGAAACAGCACTTTCTTCATCTGGAGTCTCTGGCAGAGGCCCACCTCAGCTGAGATTCAAGACAATGAGCACTTTTGGGTAGAATACGCTCTGACTGTGGCCCTATGGCAGCGTGCACAAGTGTGCGGGGCCCCGTGGGGACCTGCGAGGGGAAGAAGGAGCTCCTTGACCAGTCCTGTCCACAGACCCCAGGTATGGAAAGGAGATCTTTGTCTTGCTGATTGTATATGTAGCAATTTTGAATGTCAATAGGCACTTCCCAGATTATTATTTTCTTCCTAGTAAAACATCCACACCATTTCCTTCATCTGTGGGTCTCCTCCTTAGACCACTGGTGAGGGGCACATAGTAGGCACTCAGTAAATATTTGCTGAGTGTGCGAATGGGTGGTAAACCAGCACTAATCTCCCTCATCAGCTCCCCACCCCCAGGAAGAAATAAAAGATGTCCGTTTGTGGCTTGGCCACATTCAGGCAAACTTCCATATTGCTGCCAAGTCCTGCCATCTGCCACCTCCGAGGTGCAGGTGCTGGGCAGCCTCAGCACCCATAAAGCCCGGCCGTGGGCACAAAGGCCCGATGTGCACTGATAATTGCCGAGTGCACAGCCCGCCGGGCCGGCCAGGCTGATGCAAGTTTGCTGGGTCTGTCAAGATTTGCATACAGATGGCCGGTCGGGGCCAGGGCCGCCGCTGCCACCGCGACACCGCTGCCTGCGCCTGGGTAGACCGGCCCGCAGCCCCTTTAGAAGTGTGCGCGGCTCTGACTGCAGCCCGAGCCCGAAAGAGGCCTCATTCTGCTGGTCCTGAATAGTCAGTCATTCAAGGGGTTGCTTTGATATTTGAAAAGAGAGAGAGAGACTGAGAGACAGAGAGAGCTAGACAGAGACAGGGATAGACAAAGACACAGAGAGACAGAGGTAGAGACAGAGAGATTGAGAGAGGGACAGAGAGGGAGAGAGACAAACAATGAGACAGAAGGAGAGCCTGAAGGAGGAGAAAAAAGTGAATTCTTTTCTTTGTGAGACAGGGGAGTGGGAAGGAAGCCAAGGGCTTCAAGAATGCGGGCGAGCCCCCAGGAGTGAGGGGAGATCTCTGTGGAGACGCAACCTCATATGTGTGGCATTCGCCTTGTCCTCCTCCTGGTCACCGGGAGCAAGGGTCTTGCAGAGTCCGAGCTGTGCAGGAAACGAGGAGAGAGGGTCAGGGGAAGAAAAGGCACCTTGACATGTCAAAGACGAGTTGCAGCTGTCTTGAAACTAACAAAAAGAAAAACCCACCCACAAAAGTACATTTAAAAAATCACTGTCATGAAAAAACACAAACTCTGAAGGTTAAGCTGGAAGCACTGTCCCCGAAGCACGTCCTGGAACTGCCTCAACCGGTCAGTGGGTGACGCAGGCTTTTGCTCTTTGTGTTTCTCCATTTCATTTGGTTTGGAAACAGCTCGATAGGGTGAGTGGCCAGACCCTGGGGACGCGCGGGCGCTCTGGGCATCGGACGCACGGCAGGTGTCCCGCCTTGCCCGATTCAGCCCCGCTCTCTGTTTAACAACCCGTCCGAGGCTTTCGCTCCGTGTTTGCTAATACCCTCGCCCTCAGCCCTCCCAGCAGCTCCCCACCCCGCCGACTTCAGTGAATGACCAAGAAGGCTGAAAAAAAGAAAGGCGGTATTGAAGGAGTGCTGCCTGCCTCGTCCAAACGAAATGAAAGGGAAATAGAACAGCCCCAGACAGCAGCGATTTCTCATGTTCCTAGTGGGACGTTTCAAACCTGCTTCTCGTCCCGTGTCACCTCTGTGGGAGAAATCTGGGAGTCACTCTCGATTTTTGCCCTCTCCCACCCCCAGCAGCCAAGCAGGCATCCAAACTGCCTTTAAAGCTCCTGCTGCTCCTTGTCCGCACTTTCCCCAGGCCTCCCTGTGGCTTACCTGGATGTCTGAAGGGCTCCTTCCCACCCTTCCCGCCCGTAGCCCCCCCTCCAACCCACCTTATCCCGCTGCACCCAGAATGCTGTTTCTAAAACACAGTGCCAGTTGTAGCTCTCTTTTCCTTAGAACTGTTCAATGACCCATGCTTGTCATCTAGAGAATAAAGACCAAGCTCTTTAGGTTGGCATGGAAACCCTCCTTGGTCCGGTTCCTGTTCCTTCTCTATCGTGTCTGTCCTTCCTCATGGGCCCTGCACCTTGCACCAAGTGAATGAGCCGCTTCTAGAATCCATTCTGGTCTAGACTGTTTCACACCCCTGCCTGTTGGCTTATAAGGCTTCACTCCTCAACATGCCCCTCTCCTATCCTGATGGGCGAGAAGAGGATCCTTCCTCCCGCCCACCCTCCCTGCCTTCTTCCATTTAGCCAGCAAATACTTTCTGGTGCCAACGACTAAGCATGACATCAGGTGTTGAGGATAAAGGGATGGAGAGTGGAACTCTTCTGTCTTCCTTCCACCCTTTTCCCTGGTGGCATAAAGCAAGAGAGGGCATCACACTCAGTCCCCTGCCATGGTACCATGTATCCCCTCCCCAAGCTAAGACAGTCGTTTTTGCCATTTGGATCCAGATATTGACCGTTTTTGTGTCAGAGGCAGAAACCAATGAACTCGAAACCAGCAAGCCCCGAACTGAAGGATCTTCCTCAGTATTTTATCCTGCTTCTAATGTCTGAAACGATGCCAGGAACTCAGCGGAAGTCATTCCCAGAGGATCGTTCATGGAGGATCAATCACAGAGGAGAGAAGGGAAATCACTGATGAGTTGCCTCATTCCCAGAGGATCGTTCATGGAGGATCAATCACAGAGGAGAGAAGGGAAATCACTGATGGGGCAGTCATTCCCAGAGGATCGTTCATGGAGGATCAATCACAGAGGAGAGAAGGGAAATCACTGATGAGTTGCCCCAGACATGAACATGCTTTTAGGATCTCTTCCCTTTCACGACCTTTCAAGAGTCAGAGCAAAACTCACTTTAGGTGCTGAATTTCATTCTTCCAACACATATTTAATGGGAATCAACAAGACTGTGAGTGAGGTGTTTGTGTAATGATTTTTATGAATTAGCCCCCCCCAATGCTAATTTTTTCATGCTCAGAAATGTGTCCTTACTTGGTGACTTTCTCTGAATACTTTCTACCTGCTCTTTTCACTCACTGAAAGTCTGGCATGGCCTTTGGCCAAAAGCAGTGCTATCTGGTCTAATCAGAAATGAAACAATGTACTAGTTTAAAAAAAAGTGTCACAGGGAGCAGAATCTCCAAGAAAAATGTTTTATTTTGTGGCTGAATTTGGGTGGTTTTTGGTTAATGACAACCCTTCTCTGGGCTTCAGCCTGTTCCTCCATGACCTAGCAACAGGCAGCCCACTTTCAAGGGTTGGGCATGAGGGTGGGATGGCTGAAGGTGGGGGGAGAATGAAAGATCATAAACACGAGAGAACAATGTAAGTATTGCAGATGATTTCAAAGTGTTCATGTTAGTTACTGTGATCTCATTCTCAAACTAACTTTGCATCATTCTTGGAAAGACAATGTGGTAAAAATAAAGAGAAGAGATAATGTCGGAGGAACTATGGAAACCCTGTTTCTAGGGATATGCTTTGGGGCCAGGCACTTAAGCTTGCTGAGCCTCATTTTCCTTAGTTCTAAAAATAATAACACCTACTTGCTAGGCTTTTTGTAAAGATTAAGTGAAATAATGTATACCCACTGGAGCATCTGGCAAATAACGGGTGCTAAAAAGGAGTAGTTATTATTACTATTATTTATATTTATTACTGCTAAAAATGAAAGAAAAAAGTATGTATAGGTTGGATTTTTTACCCACAAGAGAGTATGAAACAGAAACAAATAATTATTGTGCCTTAGCTGCCTTGTACTTTCATTTGAAAATTTTTCTCTATGGCAATTTCACAAGCATAAAGTTGTATAAAAGTATGTATAGGTTGGATTTTTTACCCACAAGAGAGTATGAAACAGAAACAAATAATTACTGTGCCTTAGCTGCCTTGTACTTTCATTTGAAAATTTTTCTCTATGGCAATTTCACAAGCATAAAGTTGTACGGACTTTGTTTAGAATATGAAACGCTGTGTTCCTATTTCTTAGTCACAATAAGCTATTGAAATATGCATCATCCAGTTCAATTCTATTCAGCAGATGTTTCTAGAACACAGATCATTTCTAGAAGAGCAAGGGACTATGATGAGGGGAACATGAAGCTGGCTAGTATAAGTGATACATGTAAGAGATGTAAACGGATTACTACAGGAACACAGGCTTGAGGGTCCAGGGCCTCTGACTCTGGATCCTGCCTTGTAACTCACTGTGTGACCTTGGGCAAGTTACCTATTGTCTTTGAGCTTTTATTTTCTCAACTGTGGAAGGGGGAACAGCAAATCTGATCTTGCAGGCTTGTTGTGAAGATGAGAGTAGAGACAGGCAGACGCCTCGCATGGAGGGCACAAGATCATCACAGCCTCTTTTAAAGTATGCACGAGCGTGCTGTGTGCCCTAAAAAGATGGGATGACTGAGTGTAGCCATGGCAGCGAGAACTTGCACCACCAATGGGTGGAGGAAGGTTCTCCCTTACCAAGAAGCTCTCCATCGCCTCTTCCTCCTGCTCCAGGCCAGAGGCCACTGGAGCAATGGGCTGTGAACCAGAGGCGGTGACAGGCATGGGAGAGGCGAGTCAGCCCTTCAGGACCCCACAGACCTGAGCTGCTTGGAAAGAGGGGGCTTCCCCAAGCCTCACTTTTCCCCTTTGACAAATGAGCAGATTCTGCTCTCTTGAGCTCCCTCCTAGTGTGGGTGGAAGAGAAATGAGCAGACGGACAGGAAAGGGTTCTGCCAACAGTGAGTTGCTATATCAGAGCAAAAGATTGGTATCACCTCCCCAAAAAGGAGGAACAGAGAAAATCCCATCAATTAATGAGCTTCCTGAGTTGTGTGTTAGTCTGGCAAGGGGATTTTGTTATAATGAGCAGGTGGGAAGCGATTGCCATTCCAGTTGACAACCGTCCTACTCAAAGTGTGGCCCATGCACCAGCAGCAGCTGCATCACCTGGGAGCTTGTTAGAATCGTGGTTCCCATTCTACGCAAAGCCAATCAGATTCCGCTTTTTAACAGAAAACGTCATGAGTTGAATGCACATGAACATTGGAGAACTGCTGGTCAAGAGGCCTTGGTGTTAAAGGAGAAAGAAAAAGAGTTGATAACAGTGTGCTCAGTAGGAAATTGCCCTGTGATAGACAAGAAGTGCGTGCTGTGGCCCAGGAGGTGAAAGGGGACGCAAGTCATAGGCACCTGCCTTTGGTGCTTTAGGGTGGCTTGGGACAATGGCAGAACTAATTACGAACAATGAAGGAGAAGGGGGAAAAAGAGGGAGGGACTGTCTTTGCTCAAGAAAGGCTGGTCAGTATTAGGCTGTCACAAAATATGGGGTCTACTGACTGCTCTCTGGGGTACAGCATCCCCAGAGCCTCCTTTGGCCACTGGTGGTTCAGTCCTGGCAGTCACGTTATCCTCAGACAAGCCTTCAGGTGCTCTGCAAAAACATCCAGGTCGAACAACTGTCTCAGCTGAGCCTAAATGCTTTCTGAGAGAGTCCACTTAGTTCAATCAACGTCACAAAGGCTTCTAATGAGGAGATAGCATTTAAGACTCTTTGTGATCAATTAGTTAATCATTAGGTCAACTTGCACTTATTGATGGCTGGACTAACTGCTTAGAGACACCCTGACATTTTTACTGTTACAAGATTAGTCAGAGGTGGATCTAATTGTCTGCCCATGTGTTTTCAGGCTTTCTTACCTTTCATCCTGGGGTTCCTTCTGCTTAGAAAGCGTTCTACTCCATTCTCTTCTTAATTTAATGCTTAATGAAGGACTTATCCTTTCAGACTTAGCCCAGACGCCAGTTTCTCAGTGTAACCCTGATCTCAGGGGGCAGTCTCAGGCCCATCAGTTTTGGGTAAGAGCACACAATGGAAGCTGAGGAGCTAGAGAGAGAATTTATTCCCTTTAAACTCTCAGTGACTCGCGTTCCTCATGGGAAGTCTTTGTGTAATGGGGAAAGGTGTTCGGCATTCCTGGCAGAGTACCTCCTCTGTGTCTGGCACTTTCTAGGTGTTCTACAGCGATTGATTTATGTCATCCTCACAAGGACCTTCCTCGGTAGGTATTATTATCCCCATTTTACACACAAAGAAAGTGGAGACTCAGTAGAACTAGGAGTTATACACAACATTCTCCAGATCCTGAGCTCTGGTCCTTCTACCCTATGCAGACGCATGGAGGAGGAAGGCGGGGAGGGGGGAAGAGGGGAAGGGAAGGACATTTCCCTGTCCATGATGGGTATCGCCAGGCTCCCACATATACTGAAAGTCCAGTTTGGGAGGAAGTGCTCATGGTGATTTCCAACATAGGCCATTCAGGCCATTGTCTGTCTCTCAAAGGTCCATGGATTTCTTTAGGGTGGGAATCGGGATCCCACATCTCCAAACACCTGGATGGGCCAAGATGGGAAGTATCTTCATCTGTAATGCTCCACGATACCATGGTGCTAGAGCAAAATCATGTCTCTTTTTTTCTTTATTTACCAAATTTCCGATCAAGTTGATTTTTTCCTTCCCTGAGTGGGTAAAGCATTTTCTTTATGCTTGGTTAAAGCAGGTATCATCCTGTATTGCAGTTTTCTTGAGGGTAGGGAATGTATCTTACAAATATTTCTTTATATCTTCTGAAGACCTTAGCACAGAGCTGGCATGGAATAAGTATTCAAGAAGTGCTTGTTGAACTGAAAGCCCATCAGGCAATTGGTCAGTGCCTTGATAATTGATTCTGCCACCACTAAGATGGTAATTAGGAAAACTATGGAGACTATGGAAAAACGACTAAGACACAGGATCGATAAAAACAGCAGACGTCAAGACATCTATACGCTCTGATTAAACCATAAAATGCATGCATCTGGACAGGGTAGGAGTAGAATATCAATAATGATGATAGTACCACCCACAGCTAATATCTATTGAGTTTATATGAGTCTTGTGGTTTTCTAAGCTCTTCATACATATTATTTTACTTAATTGCCACAAAATCCTCAAAGGAGTGTAATATTACTATTCCCATTTTACAGATGCAGAAACTGAGCCCCAAGGAGATTAAATAACTTGCCTCAGGTCTTACAGCTAGTGGACGGCAGAGCTGGGACACACGTCTAAGCACCTCCTGCATGGCTGGCACTTTAGGTGTTTGTTCTACAGTGGGTAATTCAGTTATTCTTCACAACAGCCTTCCTGGAGAGTTATTTTTACCCCTATTTTAAAGTTGAAGAAAGCTGAGATTCAGAGAAGATTCGGTAGAGCAGGGAATTGCTGTCTATTCAACAGAGCTTTACAGACTAGCAGTGACAGATGTGGGGTGATGCCCAGGTGAGGGTACAGCTTCTTAGGCCCTTCTGCCTGGGTTCCCATCCCTGCTCTGCCACTGGAAGCCCTGTGAACTTGGGCAAATTGCTTAATCCTTCTGTGCCTCAGTTTCTTCAACTGTAAAATGAGGATCATTGCAGATAGTGACAAGTGCCTTGAGGAAAACTCAACAAAGTCATGAGATAGAATGAGGGAACCATGCCAGGCATGTGGAGAAGAGCATCCCAGCTAAGGCTTAGTGTATTTACGGGACAGAAAAACCCTAGTGGCTGGTGTATGGAGAGAGGAGAGTGGTAAAGAGAGGATTCTGAGAAAAGAGAGTCGGTGCTCTAACTGCTGTATGATACAGCCTCGGTGATTGAAATGATGAGGATCATGCATAATATTTGATTTCTAAAATTGTCCTTATGCTATTAAATCAATAAACATTTTAGAGAAAACTTAAATATAGAATGAGAGAAAAAAAGAAATCAGTTTCTGAAACTGGATCACTCACTGTAGAATCTGAAAGTCATATTTTTCTCACTGGTCAGGGAACTGCTCATCCTATACCATGTTATTTTTGTTAACATTATGACGATGATCATATTAATGTGACTATTAAAAATAATTATTGCCATCGTTTATTGATTTATAAACCACTTTACAAATGGCAAGGCCCTCATTTATATATGAAGAAGGAAAGTCCATTAATGAATGAGCAGAGAGCTGGGTACTGTCAGCTGGTGCTTTGATGTGTTAATTGCAAGTCATTCTAATCTTATTATTAAAGAACAGCTTCTGCCAGGCAGTGAGCCCAATTGTAAATACCATATGTACTTGAAATTAGTCTGACTCCATTTATTTTGAATGCTCCTACAATTTTCACTTTGTACACTGTTTATTAAGCATATACTGTGCCCTCTGCACCGTGGCTGGTTTTTCAGGTGAATGAGAAACAGTAAACAATGTGGACTCTGATCTCAAAGCTCTTAGAGTCCAGCTGAGAATGCCAGATGCGCTAGCATGAAAGCCTAGGGGACAGGGTTTGAAATCAGATGTGACCGCACGTGCTGTGTGATTTTGAGCAAGTTATTCTATATCTTTGAGCTGTAATTTCTTTATCAAACAGAATAAATAATAAATAGAGGCAGGATAACCAAGGTTATGCACTTGAACGCTGGGAAACAGACTGGATTCTGACACTTAGCTGTGTGATCGTGTATATATTACTTAACCTCTTTGTGCCCCAGTTTCCCATCTGGAAAATGAGGGTAGTGGTAGTTCCTGCCTCCTGACTTTGCTATAAAGNCCCCCTCCCTCCCCCTCTCTCTCCCTCTCCCTCTCTTTTTTACTAAAGTGGGTGTATTTAGCCATTACAACTGGTTAGAAGCCAGAGATAGTTAGGCGTCTTCTGGTTGGAACAGAAATAGCCCTGTTAGCTGTGGACTGCATCCAAGCTCCTGAACAGCCCCGCGAAAAGATCTCCATATAAATGGTCCCTTCAGGACTCCCCTTTGAATGCTTTCTTGGTCTTGGAGGTCTGAAATGGAGCCAACTTGAGGGAGTTCCAGGCATTTCCCACAGGGCCTCCTTCCCAAAAGCTTTTCAAAGCAATCCCAGAGGTCCAAGCATCCTCTCTAACTAGGAGGGACTCTTGCCATTGTGAGGAATTTGGAAAACTTGCTTTTTAGGCCTCTGATACCTCTGCCCCTGACACTCTGAAAGTGCACAAACGTGGCTGGCATGTAGGACAATAACCGGCACATAGTAGATTTGCAATAAATGGTTGTTATGAAATATATAGGAACTGCATTGATGTCTTCTTAAGCTGAGGAATTTGCTTAATTCCCAAGTACACTGATTGCCAAAGGGTTTCTTGGTATCCACAGTTATTAATGACACCTTTTGAATAAATGAAATAAACCAGTGACTTATACATGCTCTTAAATATGTAAGAGAGAATTTCAGTAAACTCATTGATATTCCAAGTTTTTATAGTGCAGATGTGAACCCTGGGGGAGTTATGTGTTTGCTAAAATAATAATAGCAAAAGCAAAGTCACTTCAGCAAAGAACCACGGGGAAAGGTGTGGTCTTGGCAGATGTCAGTCTGAATCTGTGCTGCCTTCTTAGCAGGATGATGTCAGATAAGTGCTTGGTCTCTTTGAACCTGTTTTCCCATCACTGTTAGCAATTTCCAGGCCTTTGCTCAAATGAGATAGTAAGTAAGAAAATAGTTTCCAAAGTATAAGCTCATGCATACTTCTATTTTTTTAGGCCAATTTTTAGAAGGAGCAAATGGAGCTTTTTTCCCCTAAACAATTTCTAAATGAACTCATCCTGAATTAATAGTATTTTACAGTGTTTAAAATGCCTGTGCAGTTGGGGTGGGGGTGGGGGGGTGGGAGGCAGCTGAGGCCCAGAGAGGGTTAGTAACCACCTAAACCTTTCCCATTCCAATCTTTTAGCATTCTAGTTTGTAGTCACCAGAAGATACTTTTAGAGAGAGTAGGCCTAGTTTGAAAATCCAAATCTCCCTTTGAATTGATTTTTTTTTTTTTTTTTTTGGTGGCTGGCCTATTGTATAGGGATCTGAATCCTTGACATTGGCGTTATCACCACCTCTAATCAACTGAGTAACCAGCCAGCACCCCTCCCCTTGGATCAAGTTGATTTTTTCCTTCCCTGAGTGGGTAAAGCATTTTCTTTATGCTTGGTTAAAGCAGGTATCATCCTGTATTGCAGTTTTCTTGAGGGTAGGGAATGTATCTTACAAATATTTCTTTATATCTTCTGAAGACCTTAGCACAGAGCTGGCATGGAATAAGTATTCAAGAAGTGCTTGTTGAACTGAAAGTCCATCAGGCAATTGGTCAGTGCCTTGATAATTGATTCTGCCACCACTAAGATGGTAATTAGGAAAACTATGGAGACTATGGAAAAACGACTAAGACACAGGATCGATAAAAACAGCAGACGTCAAGACGTCTATATGCTCTGATTAAACCATAAAATGCATGCATCTGGACAGGGTAGGAGTAGAATATCAATAATGATGATAGTACCACCCACAGCTAATATCTATTGAGTTTATATGAGTCTTGTGGTTTTCTAAGCTCTTCATACATATTATTTTACTTAATTGCCACAAAATCCTCAAAGGAGTGTAATATTACTATTCCCATTTTACAGATGCAGAAACTGAGCCCCAAGGAGATTAAATAACTTGCCTCAGGTCTTACAGCTAGTGGACGGCAGAGCTGGGACACACGTCTAAGCACCTCCTGCATGGCTGGCACTTTAGGTGTTTGTTCTACAGTGGGTAATTCAGTTATTCTTCACAACAGCCTTCCTGGAGAGTTATTTTTACCCCTATTTTAAAGTTGAAGAAAGCTGAGATTCAGAGAAGATTCGGTAGAGCAGGGAATTGCTGTCTATTCAACAGAGCTTTACAGACTAGCAGTGACAGATGTGGGGTGATGCCCAGGTGAGGGTACAGCTTCTTAGGCCCTTCTGCCTGGGTTCCCATCCCTGCTCTGCCACTGGAAGCCCTGTGAACTTGGGCAAATTGCTTAATCCTTCTGTGCCTCAGTTTCTTCAACTGTAAAATGAGGATCATTGCAGATAGTGACAAGTGCCTTGAGGAAAACTCAACAAAGTCATGAGATAGAATGAGGGAACCATGCCAGGCATGTGGAGAAGAGCATCCCAGCTAAGGCTTAGTGTATTTACGGGACAGAAAAACCCTAGTGGCTGGTGTATGGAGAGAGGAGAGTGGTAAAGAGAGGATTCTGAGAAAAGAGAGTCGGTGCTCTAACTGCTGTATGATACAGCCTCGGTGATTGAAATGATGAGGATCATGCATAATATTTGATTTCTAAAATTGTCCTTATGCTATTAAATCAATAAACATTTTAGAGAAAACTTAAATATAGAATGAGAGAAAAAAAGAAATCAGTTTCTGAAACTGGATCACTCACTGTAGAATCTGAAAGTCATATTTTTCTCACTGGTCAGGGAACTGCTCATCCTATACCATGTTATTTTTGTTAACATTATGACGATGATCATATTAATGTGACTATTAAAAATAATTATTGCCATCGTTTATTGATTTATAAACCACTTTACAAATGGCAAGGCCCTCATTTATATATGAAGAAGGAAAGTCCATTAATGAATGAGCAGAGAGCTGGGTACTGTCAGCTGGTGCTTTGATGTGTTAATTGCAAGTCATTCTAATCTTATTATTAAAGAACAGCTTCTGCCAGGCAGTGAGCCCAATTGTAAATACCATATGTACTTGAAATTAGTCTGACTCCATTTATTTTGAATGCTCCTACAATTTTCACTTTGTACACTGTTTATTAAGCATATACTGTGCCCTCTGCACCGTGGCTGGTTTTTCAGGTGAATGAGAAACAGTAAACAATGTGGACTCTGATCTCAAAGCTCTTAGAGTCCAGCTGAGAATGCCAGATGCGCTAGCATGAAAGCCTAGGGGACAGGGTTTGAAATCAGATGTGACTGCACGTGCTGTGTGATTTTGAGCAAGTTATTCTATATCTTTGAGCTGTAATTTCTTTATCAAACAGAATAAATAATAAATAGAGGCAGGATAACCAAGGTTATGCACTTGAACTCTGGGAAACAGACTGGATTCTGACACTTAGCTGTGTGATCGTGTATATATTACTTAACCTCTTTGTGCCTCAGTTTCCCATCTGGAAAATGAGGGTAGTGGTAGTTCCTGCCTCCTGACTTTGCTATAAAGATTAAATTAGTTAATAGCGTAAGGAACTTAGAACAGTGCCTGAAAAATGGTAAACACTAAGATGAGAGTTCATGAAATAAATGAACTAAGTAGTGCCTATCTCACAGTATTGCTTTCAAAGTTAAATGAAATAACATATAAAATTACCTAGAATAGAACTTTGCATATAACAGACCTTCATTTAATGTTATTTCTTCCTTTCTTTGTTCTTGTCCTCCCTTTAAAAATACTGTACCAGGAGCATTTTCTGCCTACTGCTGCATAAAAGATGTAGACCAGTGCTTCCCAAATTTTGCTACACATTACAATCACTGACAGAGCTTCAATATTCCCACTTCCTAGGCACACCCTAGGAATCTGAGTTAAATCAGATTGATTGGTGATGCAACCCAGAAATCAACATTTTTAAAAACTTGTCCCGTGATTGTGATGTTTAGCCAAGTTGGGGAACCAGTAGTATAAGGACCGTCAGGGTTCTAACAGGGTCCTGGAAGTGACCAGGGAAGGCATCTTGAAGGAGGTCTTCTTTTTATTGGCCCATAGAGGTTGTCCTCTCTGCTCAGCCACCTCAGAAGCAGAATTTGAACCTTTGACAAATCAATATTGGCACCTCCGATACGTGAGGTAGAGAGAGGGTGCGTCACTGAGCAAAACAAGCAAAGTGCTGTCCTTATGGAGATTATGCTAGAAAGTGGAGGTGGACACACCTGTGAAAAGATACATTGTGCTGACTAGAGTGTGGTGAGAGCTATGAAGACGAGAAAACTGCAGCGAAGTAGCCGGGCGGGGTAGGCTCAGGAGGGCTTTTCTGCAAAATCAAAGTCTGAGCTGAGCCCAAAGTGAGGAGGCGGTGCCCGTTGTGGGAAGAACACTCCAGATGGAGGCAGGGGCTTTGCACACTCAAGGGACACAAGGCTGTGGGGCTGGAGGACAGTGAGCCCAGGGAAGGACCTGGAGCAGAGCTTGGAGAAGCAGGGCCTGGGCTCACAGGGCCTTTTGGAGGTGCCAAGGATTTATTTGGGTTTCATCTGACCTGCGATAGGAAGCCACCGGAGACTGTGATGCGGGGAGGTGATCTGGTCTGGCTTACATGTTAAAATGATGATCCTGTTGGGTAGAGCAAAGGGCTAAGGGTGAGTAGGGGGTGCAGGGAGAACAGTTAGGAGCTGCAGGTGCTGCTTTAGTGAGAGCTGACCAGGTGGTGGTGAGGAAGGATGGCAGCAGTCAGATTCCAGAAGGACTATGGAAGAAGAGCCAATGGGACTTGCTGGTGGATGGGACCTAGAGGGTGCAGGAAGCACAGGATCAAAATGACTCACACACATTTGGCCTGAACAACTGAGTGGATGGTTTCATTTCTAGAGGGAAAGACTGAGGGAGGAAAGTTAGTGAGTGGGTGAGAGAGGGGATGGACAGGAAGCCGGCAAGTCAGCATCAGACCAGTAGGGTACCATGTAGACATCCAGGCGGAAGTGTCCAGAGATCAGGGAGAGGTGAGACTGAGGTCTAAATGGAGGCAGTGTCATGGAAAGATGGCATGTGAGCCACGGAGCAGGTGGAAGTCATCCTTTCTGAGGCACCTCAGCCACCCTTTGAGCCCTTGGCCTCAGCTACCATTCTCCAACATTCTGAAGGCCCCTTTCCCGCTGGTTTGGGACACATGGTGGGGCTTTCTGCTGGCCCTCTTCTGTCTGCTTGGTCTGGATGTCTGGGGTTGGTATCTGCGTCCAGGCTGGGATGGGGTGGAGGTTGGGGGATCAACACCTACTGTGTTCCCTGGGAATGCCAGGCCCATCCAGAGTCTGGTATGTGCTCCTCTGACCCAGGGGAGAAGGTATGATCGCACCTTGAAACAGCCACAGGTTTGGGAAAATGAATTGTCCACAGATGACATTGCGAATGCTGTGCAGAGTAGCACCTGGGGACAGGCATAGTCCAGAGTGACTTAAGCCACCCTCTTTCTTCTCTTCTCCAGAAGCAGAGCTGAACTGGTCACCTCACCTTCGAGCGGGGCTTTGTGTTTCTTTTCCGACAACTTCCCGGAAGCAGTGCAGTAGAACGAGGCGTCGTCGGGGAGCCCAGGTGACGGGCTTTGTGATCCTGGATGCGTCATCTGACCTTTGGGGCCACAGTTCCTCCAGCTGCAAAATGAGAGGTCCGATGGGATGCTGGCGCCACTCCCTTGTGGCTCTAGTGATCTGCTTTCTCAAAGCAGAGTCCTTTGTCTGCTCCCATGAAGGAAGTGAGGCCGGGAGAGGTGAGATCGAAGTGTCGCCTCCCAGAGCCCTCACTGTAGCCAGTGGGACTCTCTCCTTCTGCCTCTCAAAAAGTAAAAGGAAAAGAAAATGACAGTGGAAGACTTTAGTGGATTCTGAGAGGGGACTGATGATACTTGTTGAGCACCTACTAAGGGCCTGAGCCTGGGCTGGTCACTGGTGACCTGGAGATAATTGATGCAAAAAAGAAAGGAAGGAATTAAAAAAAAAAAAAAAGACAAATCATTTCTGGCTCTCATATTGTGATTGTTCTGTAGAGCATAACATTATTAAACCCTTTACCATAGGCTAACAAAGTCATGTGAGATAAATATATCACTTAATTCTCTTTTAAAATGATAGATTTTCCCCTTTTGCTCATTTGCAGAATGACTTTGTGTCCAAGCAACCTCTAAGACAAT
>NW_007726740.1:80282-93594 GCF_000696425.1 Galeopterus variegatus
TATATCACTTAATTCTCTTTTAAAATGCTAGATTTTCCCCTTTTGCTCATTTGCAGAATGACTTTGTGTCCAAGCAACCTCTAAGACAATGAGATTTTAAAAATTAGTGTGAACACATAGATTTTTATACATTTCATATTTCAATGTTTTGGTTATTTTTCTTTTTGTACTTAAATCATGTCGTATTTGGTCAGGGGCAATTGTTTAGACTGGCTCCTGTGTCCTTTTGACACAGTTTTCTTGCTTCCTGGTACAGCATTATTTCATCTTTGCAACAAACCCAAAGAGACAGATACTATTATTATTTTCATTTTATAGATGTTGAAATGGAAGTTTGCCCAAGGCCACAAGGCCAGGAAACGTGAAGCCAGGGTCTGTTCCTCACTATTACCCCATGTAGTCTATTTGAAGAGATAAAATCAACACAAAAGAAATAATTTGCAAGCAGCATGGAGTGGCATATACCTTTTGATTGATTCATTGAACATTTATTGAGTTCCAATCAAATGGGAGTTTTGTGTTCTCAAGGAGCTCATATTTTAAAAAGTGTGGACCTTTATGATCATGACAGTGGGTGTGAAAGAAATTCAGCGTGGGCTGAAAAGGTCTTCTGGAAATACTTCTGGGATGGGATTGGATATGGCCTTTGACACCTAGTTAGGAACTTGCCTGGCAAGAAGCAGGGGACGGCATGAGCACAGGCCCGAGGCAGGAACCAACCCAGCAGAGGAGGTGGCAGATGCCCGTGTTGTCTCAAATGACTCATCTTTTAAGAAGACGGAGGGCTCATGGGTCAAGCATGCTATGTAAATGACTCTTAAATGGCAAAAAGACATTCCAGTTCTGCATTGTAGCGAAGGCCAAGGGTGATGGAAAGATTTGCCCCAACATGGTCTTCAACATTACCTTGTGATTTTTATTTTGTATTTTCTATACATAGTGATAATAGTGGTCCATCCTGCACAGGATTTAGGCTGGTGTGTGCACGTACGTTATGGGAGCTTGCCAAGGGTCAAGGCCATATCTGTTGGTCACTGTGTCCTCAGTGGTCAACATGCAGGTTGGTTCTTAATAATTTTTAAAAATTGAAATAAAATTATCTTCCAAACCATTTATAACCTTTGACTGGATAATTTTATCACGTGCTCTTAAGAATCTATGGCAAACAAATATTCAGGGATACAGACAAGCTTTATACAAGAGGTGTTCATCACAGAAGTATTTATATCAAAAAAACATTAGAAAGAACTTATGAGTGAATGATTAATCACACGATGGTCTGTCCTGTGCTATTCCAGGTATGATCACAGTGGAACCTGGTATAGATATTAAACAGCTCATTTATGGAGAGCTGTTATTATATGAGAATCTTCTCAGGGTATACTGTTAACTCAAAACATTCAGGGCATAAAATTATAAACACAAAATGACCCTAACCGTATAAAAACAAATGCATAGAAAAAGTCTGGCAAGAGATGCACCACAAATGTCAGCTGGTGCTCGGTGCTTGTCTTTGGGATGGTTGATATTTTCTTCTTTTTGCTTTTCTCTATTTTCTAAAATGAACATGCCTGACTTTCATAACACGCAGGACAGAAGCCATGCAAAGGGTGGTCTTTGTGCTTCTTTAGATACCAACTCAATGTTTGAAAGAGTTAAAAGCTGAATGTTATTTTTGCTGCCTAAAACAGAACAGGAAAGTCATGAGGGGTGATGGATGCACTGGGAAGGGTGGGTGGGTAAGGGGGTGGTCTCAGCAGAACAACTCAGGAGGAGGGGTGAGGTCACAGAATTGGTGAGATGATGGACTGAGGGGTTTCCACCTTGGTGGCTCCCGTCCTGGTTCTGTGGATACCTGAAAAGGTAGCTCTGCCAATGCCAGGGGAAACTTCAATTTTACGGTAATTAGGGGCACCCGTGGGCTGGGCAATCGGCGGAGGCTTTGATCTGGTTCACCTCGCTGGGGGTCAGGCCGCTCTGACCTCACAGTGTGCTCACTCCGAAGCTGCAGCCGGGTCAGTGCTTGCATTGTCTTAGCAGCCAGCATTAACTCCCGGGCCAAAGAGCAGGGCCTGCCCCCAGCGGCCCTGCCTCCCACCCAGGCGGCCAGCTTTGTTCTCTCCCCATTGGCTCCCATTGTGCCCACTCAGGGGGAAAAGCCTGCGTTCATTTCCTTACTCTAATGGCTCCATCCTCTTCCAGCCCGTAAGCATTTTGTCACTGTGACCCTAGAGGTTATTCGGGCCTTTTGATCTTGGCTACCTATAGCCTGGCTCCCTGGTTGCCTTAGTGGGGCCTGACCCACCACCCAGAGGGTGTGCCCATCGGCATGATTGGGACTTAGCCAGCGGGGGGCTTGGAGACTAGGGTGGGGTGGGCTCTGGGGGGAGGCATTCAGTCTTCCTCCTCTTCAGAACTCAAAAGACTGAGGATCTGGGCCTTCCTCCCTCACCGGGGAGAGGAAATTCATCTGAAGCCTCCAGAACTCCGTGGTCCCAGCCAGTGTGCCTTGCCCATCCGTCTCCCACTCTTAGCTCAGTGCATTTCTCAGGATTCTCTATTCACTCTCAAGACTGTCCTGTTGTTCTCCAGAATGTTCAGCCCTGCCCCCCTCCACAATTCTCGCCGGACTCCATATCAGTGTAACGCTTCCTTGTCCCTGTAGCACAGGACTTGCAGTTTGGTGACAGCATGTCTGTGGCCAGCCACTGGCAGTACGCTGCTTCCCCTCACGTCTGGGTCCACCCGACAGTGAGCTCCTCAAAGACAGGCACTGTGCTTTCCTCATCGTTGGTTTCATCGTCCCTGCCCCACTGTGCCCCCACCAGTGCCCGGAACAATGACACTGTGGTGTTTAGACACTTGGAGCCAGGCGGGGTTGAAGCTTTATGGAATAGACAGGAATATATATGGCTTCTGCATCAGGGTCTAAGAGGCTGAGAGGTGGTAGAGATGTTCGGAAGGTTTTGGTGAGTTTTTAAAAATATTGGAGGGATTGATTTATTTGCTCACTTATTTATACAAACAGGGATTGAGCACCTTCTCCAGATGATTATTGAATTGCTCTTAGCACTGAGAATGCAGCAGGGAAAAAATATCCTAGTCCCTGCCTGTGCCGGCTCCTCATGTGGTAGTGGGTAACAGGTACACAGGTAGAAAATCATGACCCATCAGAGGTGTAATGACGCTAAATTCTTATGCATGTTGATGCATAGAGGGAGAAGGAGCTGGGCCGTAAACAGAAGGTTAAACTTACCGAGACAGATGTAAAATGCTCATCATAACAAAATTATTAGGCAATATTGTATAGTCTAGAAGAATTAATCTATTTCCTTCAAGGTGAATAATCTCAATTCAAATTTCAATTAATAGCTTTGAGTAAACTACACTAAAGCATCACACAGCAAGTTAAATACAGCCTCTTCTGTCTGCCTCTAGATAGCCGGATGCACATTATTGACATTTGTCTCTAAGCCTCTTCAGGAAATTTGGGCTTGCCCATCGGCAGCCAGCCAGAACTGCCTTGCTCTGTGCCAACCTTTCAGGAATCTACCTAGGGTTCCCTTGATGGCTGGGTGGAGTCTATTGTTGGCCTGTTAGCTGCTCCTCGTTAGCCCAGAGTTAACACTGTCCAGAGGTAAATTTAGTTTTTTCAGTAGTACGTTCATTCATTCATTCATTTGTTCATTTCCCATCTGTGATTTATTCTTTGTCAGTCAATGAGTTGTTTTCATTTATTCATTTCACAAATGCTTTGCTAAATGCTTGGAACTGTATTAGATTAAGGAGATAGGAAAATGAGTCCAGGGTGGCCTCGGCACTGAAAAAAATTATTTTAGTGAGGGTCACTGAGGAGGCCACCTGGGCAATGTTGTGATGGAGACAAAACATAACCGCGGAACCCTCCAGAGAGGGCCTTGACCCTCTCTGGGGATAATCAAGGAAGGCAAGGCTGTGCTGGATGAGCTTACACTTGAACACTTCTTGAGGGTTAGGGACGCAGACAGGTGAGAAAGAGGGGTGGGGTGGGGAATCGTGGTTGAGGTCAGGAGGAAGGGGAATTAATGAGGGAGACTCTGGAAGCAGAGAGGAGGTAGGTATAGGAATCTAGGACGGTCCCCGAGGAGGCTCTGGCCCTTGTTTCTGAACAGCCCCTCAGGGATGGGGATGTGCATTCTGTCAATGTGGTCCCCTTCCACAGTGTCCTGGGGATTGGTCCTCCCCAACATTGCCTCCTGAGAGGCTGCCTCTTGCAGCTCTGGGTGCCATTGCACGTGCTACTGCCCCAAAGGACCTCCCTCTCGTTTAGAAACACGCTAGCAATCCATGGCACACTCACTATCCTCCAGAATGGTTTGCAGCATCTGTGCAGATGATTTTGAGGACATCTACTGCCTTTGCACAGTCCTGTGTTCGGGTGTGGGCACCCTCTCCCCTACTTCCACCCCCTGGATGTGTGGATAGATGCCTCTGAACATGCTGTCTGGATCTGAGGCAGAAAGATAATTATTTGCCTTTCTCGTAAGAAAAAGCTAATTACTAGAAGGAATCCCGGCATAATCACACAGTTAGGCTTAGCATCTTTGTACACATTGCTTCCTGACAAAGACATCCCAGTCAGCTTGTAGCCATTTGCTGGATGAGGGGACGATCATTTCTGCTTCTCTAGCTTTCCCACCCTGCTGCCTGCCTCTCATGGATGACCCCTTGGGGGAGGTAAACCAAGTCAGGTGCCTGGGGAATGGGAAGGGGAGAGCAGTGCCTCACAGGCTTTTGCTCCTCACAGCAGCCCTGCAGGGGAGTCACTAGAGCCATCCTCAGAGGAGGAGACCGGGGCTCAGGGAGGCCACGTCACTTGCTCGAGGTCTCTCTGCCCATGTAAGAGTTGGGATTGGAATCTGAATCCAGGTCGCTCAGAATGCCCCCTGTAGAGCAGCCAGGGAGGGAATAAGGAATGTGCTTCTCAGTGGGGCTGGGCTGGCTAAGGGAGGGGTTTTTCAGTGTGATCGAACATGTACTCCGTGCTCATGTGTAGGGGTAGGTGTGTCCCTGGCAAGAAAGGCGGGATCAGCAGTGGGTCTCAGGGGAGGCAGCAGTGGAGGTGTCTCGCTAGTGGAGTTTCATACCCTGTGGGCCATCTCGGTCCCCAACGCAGACCATGACTAACTCTGGCAGTGGGGGGAAGCTCCACGGGAGCATCTGTGAGCCTTGAAGTCTGTATGGCTTCAGGAAGAAATGGGCCAGGAGACAACATAAGGGTATCCCAGGCAGAGTAAAAGGCAGGAGCAAAGGCCGAATGCACCGTGTTGTTGGGAGTGAGCAGAAAAATCGGGGGTGCGGGGTGTTGAGTGAGTGGGGACTGCTGACCACGGTCACATAGCCCTGCTGTGCCTCCCCATCTGGAAGGAGCAGGGGTTGAACATGTGATTTTAAAGGCTTCTTCCTATTTTGACACTCTGTGATTCGATGATTAAGATATATTTAAGTATTTATAATGCTGTTTGGACATGTCGATCAGGGTTCTCAAACCATTCATACACTTTGACCTGGCAATTCCACTTCAGGAAGTCTTTTTGAAGGAAACAGATATATAAACAAGGATGTTCACTACAGCATTGTTTACAATAGGGAAAAACTGGGAATAACCTAAAGATCCAACAATAGGGGATTCACTGTGTAAACTGTGGCACATCCTCACAGTAGGTTTTTAGACAATAATTGAAAGGGATGTTTATGAAGACTTTATAAAAACACAAGGAAATAGTTGTGTCATAATATTAAGAGAGAGTGACAGGATAGAAAATTGTGTATTTAGTCACAGTTATGAGAACACAGTCTCACAGAGCAACACACACACGATTATGCAGAGAAAAAACCCAGAAAGCAGTATTAAGAGTGGCTATCTTTGATTTAGGGAATTAGAACAGATTAAAAAATAATTTTCTTTTTCTAATAAAAAATTAACCTTATTAATATATTTTTAAAAATTAAAATGCAAAACAATGGCAACAAAAACAACAACCAAAACTCATTCAAGGGCCAGACAATTCTTTCTCCTTTTCTGGCAGGTGGGGACTATGGCTGGCTCGTGACTTGGAAGAAGGCAGCGTCTGGCCATAGAAGAGTGTTAGAGAAGGGACTGCCATACAAGGAAGCCCTGGGGCCAGTGGTGACGGTGGTGGCTGGGCGGTGTGTGTGTGTATGTGTGTGCGTGTATGTGTACATCCCAGACCAAATGTTGGGTTTGTTAGTGATTTCAACTCCCCAGAGGCTCTAACTGAGGCACCAGGTTGTATTGAGTCCCAGGGACCTGTCAGCACCTGCAGTACGCCGCACTGACATGAAGAAAGTTGTGTCAGTCTATGCAGGGTTTTGCAAAATGGCCTAATTTCAGTCTTTAAACTTCTTGGGCAACAGGGGGAGGTTGAGAGGTTTCATGGCCAAGTCTAGACTTTGGGGTCGGGGTCAGGGTCAGGCTCAAATCCTGCTTCTACTTCTTATTCCTTCTGGGCTCTTGGGTTTCATCTGTCAAAGAGGAAATTATAACACAGACCCCAAAGAGGTAGGCACAGAGATTTATACGAGGTCCTGTCTGCCAAGTGCCTGCTGTGAAGGCGGGGCTCCGAGCCTGGCAGCTCGTGTCGCTAGGATTCTCCATACTTAGCCGGTACCCTGGCTCAGCTGCTTTCTCCTCTATTGGGGCGAGATGTTTTCCTGGTTGTGAGCACTGGCTGTGACCATCCCAGTTTTAAATTGGCCAGTTTGGTTAATGACATGGCCTAGCAGGCAGTCCTCATTGTGTGAGCAAGCACTAAATTAGTCCCACAAAGGAAATTGCTTTACTGATGTCCTGCCCAGGGACCAATGAGACCCTCCCACCCATCCTGACGAAGCAGGTGGCCAATCGCCTTACTCTGCTGAGGGGTATTACAAGATCTGAGAACTGGAGGAGAAGCCGGCTTTTACTGGGGCTGGCACAGTTCCTGGGAAGGCGAGCTCATGTGTCCTTCTGCCCTGGTCTTCCACCTGTTCAGTGAACACTTTTAGGTTCCTTGGCTATAAGCAAAGGCTTTCCACCATCACTAGATGGGGATTTCACAAAGGTTGTTGATGCATATTTTTGGGCCAGATGGCTCAGAGAAACCCTGGGAGCCCCCAAATGACCGAATAAGCTGGGGGCTTAGATGGCTAGGATTTTCGGGGTTATAAGGGAGACTGCCTTGTTTAGAAAGAGCAAGCTGGTTAATGCCTGCTATGCCACCACGACAGCCCCCACTCTGCAGACCTTGAAAGCACTTAGGCTTCATGGTCCCTTTTGAAGGTAGACAGTCTTTGGAAGGTCATGTCCTACGCCATTACTGGTGACTGTTATTAGGTCAGGTTTATGGGGATAAGTAAGGATAGGGTGCTGGCTGGGTGCTGAGAAGTAGGGCCAGACAAACGTAAAACCAGAGAGGAGAATAGCAGTCGAGGCACCACAGACCAGCCCTTTCCCATCCCCTGGGATTTAGGTTTCATCCACTTTTAAGTGTAGTTTTAAGTTAAGCCTAAAGTGTGATTATGATGAAGGTAGAAGAGAATCTAGGAAACCATCTCAAATGGAGGAGGGATTGGTGTGGGATGGGGTCGTGAGATAGTAAGTGACACAGAGATGTGTGGGGGAGGACACTGGGGGCTCAGCTGTCCATGTAGGAAAGAAGGGGGTGGTTGAGATGACCCCTTTCAACCCTCAATAGTTTGCCTTCTGTTCCTAGGGCCCAGCTCCTGGGAAAGGAATCAGCAATGACTCCTTGACAGACATAGCCATGGTCGGGTCCTAAGCCTTTTTCTCTGCCTGGCCAGTGAAAGCAGGCTCCAGCCACTGCAATGGACAAGCTGCTTCTGATTTTACTGCAAAATGGGACTCATGACCATGTGCCTATTCTTACATCCGCACGTGATACTGTTATTTAAAGGCTTTAATCTCCCTGTCCGACCCAGTCTCTGTAACTATGAAAAAGACCCCAGCATGTCTGAGCCATGATTTTATAGTAGGGAAACTGAGGCCTGGTGGAGAAAGTGACTGCCCCACTGCTAGTGACAGGAAGAATTCGAATGAGTCACCAGGTCCCTGTTTCCTTGACCTCTGGACCTGCTCTTCTTGTGCCGCCCAGTCTCAGATCACACCACCCAGGCAGGGCTCTTCTGTGTTTCCTGCTTCATGTGTGCAATTGTGAGGATTTATTGTCGCTGGGATTTTGTTTCAAGCCTTTAATATGATTAGCAAACATCAAATATCAAAAGCTTATCTAGTAAACACCTCCCGTCCATGCCATGGATGTTACGGTCAGCTTTGGATTGAAGTCGAGTCACATTTCAAAACAGATGCAATTTCAAGAGGCCAGCGCGAGGCCGCCCGCGTCTGCTGGCTGTGATCTTTCGTGTGCAGTAAATGGCATTGTTAGAGAGCTCGGCCGTAAAACTCAGCCTGGTCAGCGGGACCTGCTTACAATGCAGGGAGCTTTCCGGGGGATTTTAAAAATGCAGTCGCGCACTCTGAGTCTGGTGGGCAGTCTGCCGGGGCAAGAACAAACTGTCTGTTTAAGACTGGGATGTTCAAATCAAATATTTATTATCTTTGACCAAAATTCAAGTGATACTCTTAGGAACAGCAGGGTTTCCAGGAATGATTCTGTTAGGAGATGGGGGAGGGAGGTGGTGAAAGTTTGTAAGACAATGCTGCCTACCAAATCTCACTGCCCTTGCCCTAGACATGAGATTAAAAAATATTCCTTGTCCCCTTTGTGAGTAAAAGGGAAGAATGAACCAAAGATATGCTCGGTGGCATGTCCCTTGGGTCTGTGGATGTCGTAGCTAAACATAGTCCACTTTCTTGGACTTGTCAGGACCACAGGTTGGGGCTCTGCTCCAGTGCCACTGAGCACTCCGGCTCGTCTTCAGGGATGCCAGGTGTGCGTATTTGTGCGGCATGCAGGCGAGCGAGAGCACGAACTTCCAAGTGGTGTCGATCACTGCAGCCCGGCCTCCGCCACCTCTGGGCTGCTTCGCTCCTCTGATTGTTCATGTGGGAGGCAGGAGACGCTCTATCTGGGGCACTGATGTTTCTCTAGGTGTCACGGCCCATGGATTTGAGTGACCCATTCCAGCTGTTTCTGGCGGCAGCTCCGAAGCTGGCGGTCGCCTGGCGGGTGGCAGGGTGGGTTACACCATGGAAAATGCGTTCCTAATGGGGCAACAGCTGCCACCAGCAAGAGCTCCAGGAGTTGATGTAATGAGAGAAATTGTTCTCTGCTGCTGGGCCTGGCAGATCTCACCCATAAATGAAGATTTGCTGCTACCAACAGGGGAGGCATTTGCTTGTTTAGATTCCTGGAAGCTGATGAGGAGGTGGGGCTGACTTGGTGAGAAAGTCCCCAAGTCCTCCTGGAGAATGCCACCCTCTGCTTTGGGTTCCAGTCTTCAGTCTACAATGCTGCTGAGGGAGGGGCAAAGCCACTGTGTTTCTCAGGGTGAAGCCCATTCGAGGTGCTGCAGAGGGTGCCTGAGCAGAGCCAGAGGGCAAGGGTCCTGAGAAGGAAGCCGGAAGCGTGAGATGGGAAGGGATTTCCCAAACTGCTGTTTCATCAGATTCCGCAACAGCCAACGGTTCAGGTTACTGACATCACCATACTGGCCATTAGGGAGGCTTTATTTTTTCTTTAATTTAGTTGTAACTTTTATCAAAGTCATACATGCATACAATTTGAAAAATTCTTCAAAGCTTCTTATGAAAAGTGACAGTTCCCCCCACCTCTCCCTCCCTATTTCCCTTTCCCCAGAGGCAATGACTTTTACCTCTTTTAGTTGATTCTTGTCATTTTCCCCCACCTCTCTCAACAACGTATTGTTTTTTGATGTGACAATTTCAGGAATAATCTATTGACTTCCCACTAGGGGAGATGCAAATTTTGCTTCTTCTATGATGGTTCCCCTCCCATGACCACATGTGCCAGGGCAGAGGCCCGATGCGGAGCTGTTCTTGCTGGTTCTCAGACGCTGCTTCATGGCGAAGGTCAGAGTCAGGCTCACTCATGTCTCCCTCTCTGCCCAGATCTGTTTAACTGGGGGGCACAAATCACCTTTCTATTGTCTATGGCGCTTCCCAATGATAAATTCCCAATTTACCTACTGCAATTAAATGACTCAGAAAAATGTCCAGGAATCTGGAGATGAAAGAAGTGGGTTGGGGGGTGAGGTGGGACACCCTGTCATCTCCTGCTCGTGCCCAGAGCATCTACTTTTGCTTGCTAACTCTAAAGCAAGGAAAGCAAGGGCTTTCACTCTGTTTCAACTTGGGACTCTGGGTTTGGAAGCATGATTTTTTTTTTTTTAAATTTTATGAAGATTTATTGAAAGTCAAGCTTAAGGATCGACCCAAGAAACACAAGCCAACACAGTTGGAAAGTATTCCCATTTAAAAAAAAAATTAAAAACACTGTACTCATTACAAAAAAATTCTGTTACTGTTAACACTGCATTCCTCCTGATTATGGCCCTCACATCACAACGTGGATAGGGAAGAGGGAGGCGTGGAAGAAATAGAGTATGGAGCCCAAATGTTCAAAACCAGGGGAAGATAAAACTGTTCTCTGTGAATTGTGGAAAATGTAGAGTTTGGGGCTAAAATTGTTTATGTAAAGAATGTTTTGTGTAGGCAGACTGCAAAGCAAGATAATGTATTCCATAAAGCAGGGAATTTCTAGAAAAGCTGTGTGTTGGTAAAGTGTGTCATTCTCCAACTTTCTACCCCTTGCAATCCTGTGTGAAAGACAGACCTAGTCGGGATTAGAAATACAGTTTTCTCAGAGCTCAGGAGACCCAGGAGAGGTGTGCAGAGGGCACATACATAATGGAAGAGCTATGACAAATGCATTAGAAGTGAGCCATCTGTCCCTGCTGTAGTACAAAGCCATGAAAATGTGAATCTGACCACAAGGTCCTAGAACAGGAGAGGGCCTGTTTACTGCAAGGAGCACTGTGCTTGGCACAAAGGTAGTTGCTCAAAACATACCTGGCTTTAGTACCTAAAGTGGCTCATTTTTTAGACGAGTAAACTGAGTCTCAAAGAATTAAACGGTCCACTCCCGGTCATGCAGCAGGTGAATGGCAGAGCTGGTGGAGGAACCCAGGTGCCCTGACTCTCCCTTTTCCCCTCTCCTGTACTGAAGTATTGAGCACTATTCATGCCAGGCATTGTGTCAGGCAGTAAGGATTGAAAGGACAGAAGACCAGACTTGTGCAGAGGAGCCAGGTCTGTGGAGGCAACAAGTGAACGACACTTACGAAGCGTGGAATGTGCTGTGACAGGACACACTATGCAGGGTACTTTGGGAAGAGAGAGAAGGGAGAATTAATTCACATCAGAAATAGAGGAAGGCTTCCCAGAGGAAATGACAATTGAGCTTGGTCATAGAAGATAAATAAACCTCAGCTCAGAAGAATATGGTCAGACTTTTATTATGTGATTTCTTGACAGAATATGCAGGGACGTCTGGGGGCAAGGAGACCAAGGAGGAGAGGCTCTTGCACTTACTCAGGTGAGAGAATAGGCTTGAACCAGCAGGACAGTGGAGGGGAACGAGAAGGGAGGCGAGATTTAAGACATGCCTTGCGACAAGAGCGAACCTGTGGTTGGCCGGAGGGGAGTGGCAGGAGGATCTAGGCTCACTCCCAGATTCCTGACTTAGTTATTTGGCCGGAAGGTGATGGCAGTCACTAGGAGAAAGGACTCAAAAGATGATGAAAGAGGTTTTTGGGGAAAAAGTGTGAGTTCAGGTTTGAACTCATAGCATTTGGTACGTGAGAAATCTAAGTGGAAATATTTACTGGGCAGTTGAACTGAAGGTTTGTAAATACAGAAGAGAGGGCTAGAGAAGAGTCAGAGGTTTAGGTGGTTGTTGAAGCCATAAGAAAGGAGTGATATGAGCCAGGGGCATGTGCATCAGAGAAGAAGGTTGAGAAGAGAACTGTGAGGAGAACCAGCACGAACAGGGTGGTGAGAAAGGGAAGGCAGGAAGGCGTCGGCAAAGGAGAATCCAGAGGCATAGGAGGAATCATTCTCAAAGAGAGGAAATAGATTTCAGGAGGAAGGTGATGGTCAATGTGTCTGATGCAGCAGGAAAGTCTGGAAAGGGAAAGACTGATGAAGCCCATTGGGTTAGGCAACATGGCCTTAGGTAGTGAGGGCAATGTCAGTAGAATGGTGGATGGTGGAAGCCAGAAGGGCGGCATACTTCAAGCCATGTGGGAGCTCTCTGCAGCCTTGGGGAGAACAGTCTGCAATCCTAGCTCTTTGGGGCCCACTGAAGAGCTGCTCTAGAAGGCCAGAGGATGGAACCCAGCCCGGGCTGAGGCCAAGCCAGTCTGATGGTTGAGGAAATAGGGCCCTTTTCTGCCTCGTGGTGACCCTACGCCTTGGTGAATGCTTTTTCTTCCTGCTCTGCCTGGTGTGTATATTTATGAGCATCCAGTAGATAATGGTTGCTGCTGTTTCTAGGTGGAGATCAACCAGAATGATCTATTGCAGAATCAGAATTCGTGGGTAAGGTATAACAGTTTTCTTGGAACTTTCTAAAAAGCTCTCCTTCCTGATGTGAAGACTGAGCTAAGCAGTTTCATTTCTTTTCTTTAGTAAATCAATCAGCGAATCCTTTTGTATGTATAGTCTCCAAACCTTGGCTTAGATGAGGAGCTTGTATTTATTCTTTGGATGAGAAAAATAAATGACAGACTCCAAATAGACATGAGGGAGGGGGACCACCTTATAAGGATGCCTGCTTGTTTATGTAATAAGACATTTAGAAACCANAGACTGAGCTAAGCAGTTTCATTTCTTTTCTTTAGTAAATCAATCAGCGAATCCTTTTGTACGTATAGTCTCCAAACCTTGGCTTAGATGAGGAGCTTGTATTTATTCTTTGGATGAGAAAAATAAATGACAGACTCCAAATAGACATGGGGGAGGGGGACCACCTTATAAGGATGCCTGCTTGTTTATGTAATAAGACATTTAGAAACCAGGTAGATAAAGGATATGTGTATTTTCCACAGACTATTTCCAGATTGCCACTAATTTAATAGTTTCCTGTGAGTTCCCATGGTAGCGTGGCTGGAGAGCCAGTCTTGACTTTGACCCAAATGATACTTAAACCTTTTCATTAAAACTCTGACTCTTCAAAAAAGGATTGGAGGCCATTTGCAGTATTTATGTCAGTGAAATGAAACCATTCAAGAATAAAACAAACAAATAAAACAACAACAACAACAACAACAA
>NW_007726740.1:94899-96405 GCF_000696425.1 Galeopterus variegatus
TCATTCAGAGATCGGTACTGCTAACGTTCAAACACACATACGCACACAAACACATACAACTTATAGATTAGATATCAATTTCTTTCTGCTTTTTAAACTTAATATTATCATTAAGTATTAAATATTAAATATATTAACTATATCGTAAATATTTTCCCATATCATTATGAATTTTTCTGTCAATATGATTTTTGATATTTATATCAATTATTTTCATATGGTTATATCATATAGTAAAGTTACCTAAAAAATTGGCTGTAGTTTTTTTCTGGGTAGTATCTGCTTAAAGCCATGCATATCAGCCCAGCCTTTGTAGGGAAAACAACCCCAGAAAAGTGTTCTAGCTCTGAAAGCTTGGCTACCCTTCCCACATGGTGATATTTGGGCACAATGACCTCCAGTTTCTGAATTCCCTGGAGTGGCTTCCCTCATTTCGATACCTGCTGCCTCTGAGGAGGACGTCTCCCCGTGGCTTGATTTCTACAAGCACGACCTGGCTCTCCTACTGGGCCAGAAGCCCAAGTACTTCCTCAGTCAGCTGAAGAGCAAAGAAAAGCCACAGACTCTTCCAGCATCAGTAGTAGAGCCTACAAAAGGGTTTTGCATTGACCAAAGAGAAAGATTCTCTGGGATTTTGGAATTGCCGACATAAAATCAAATCTTGCAAGACTAACAAATTAGGAAAGAGTAAGGAAGGATGTTTAGAAAGATGACCTTAGGTCATAGCCAGGCCTTTAAGGTACGTTCTGAATCATCAAAGAAAGATTGCATTACTGCCAGGTTAGTTGTGTCAGGCTCAGTTTATGATGCCTGGGTGCCTTGAAACTTAATCATTTAAGGACAAGTATTTTATTATTTATTTGTGATCTGTATTCCACTGACTTCAAAAACAGATCAGAGATAGTTCGTCATATACATATATGAGATATATATATATATATATATATATATAGTATTTTATTTGTATTTTTCTTAAAGTTACACTGTTTTAACACCACCAACAAACAAAACCCCCCTGGTCTATCTCCCCTCAACTCCTAATTTTGCTCCTTAAAGGCAACACATTTCAGCATTTTAAGTTGATCTTTACATAATTTATTCCCATTTTCTGCATGCCTATATTGTAATTTAAAAATTGTTTGATGGTAGGTATTATCCATATTGACTCCTGGTACACCTCTGGTTGATTAATACATGCTGCTGATTCTGGATGGAACATACCCAGAGTGACATATTACACAATCAAAATCCAGGAAAGAATATCTAACCTTCAGGTTACTTTAGTAGACCTGAGAATTTAAATCTCTCATAATTATTCCCCTCACTTCTTCTCTTTCTATCTTCCCAATATAATCACTTCACAATTTGAAGTTAGATTGATTTTTACTATGAAACTATTATTCATTGAAGAGCCAAATACTGTTGTAAAAGTACTTTCCTTTTTGTCACACAATTTATTGTTTTTTCCTGAAGTTAATTATTCCTTCATTTGTTCACCTTTTTACT
>NW_007726740.1:97298-101058 GCF_000696425.1 Galeopterus variegatus
TCACACAATTTATTGTTTTTTCCTGAAGTTAATTATTCCTTCATTTGTTCACCTTTTTACTTGCATAGGACTGTGTACATACCCTTTTTTTTTTTAATCTTTAAGGTTTGTTAACAGGTTTTCGCAAGTGCTTATATAAAGCAGATAATCTACCAGTTTCGTTTTCCAACCTGTAGAACTCCATCCCACAGCCTCTTCATCTCTGCCGCATTTTGGACCACTTTTTAAGCCTGATATGCAGCTGTCATTCTGGAATGTGGTGGATTGCATGTTAAAACACGTTCACTGTCCCTTTTTGGATGAGGATTATATTCCTGTGTCCCATTGATATCTGGTATATTAGTTTGTTTTCTGTTGCTTACAATGTAATACCCGAAACTGGGTAGTTTATCAAGGAATGAAATTTATTTCTTACAGTTTTGGAGTCTGTGAAGTCCAAGGTCTGGGAAAGACATCTGGTGGGGGCCTTCTTCTGGGTGGTGACTCACAACAGCAACTCAGGGTATCACACTGTGAGAGAAAGTGGCACAAGCAAGAGAGAGTTAACCTTCTCACTTGCCCGCCTTATAAAGCCATCAGAACCACACCCATTAAACTATGAATGAATCAGTCCATTCATGAGGGCACAGTCCTCACAATCTAATCACCTCTAAAAGGCCCCACTTTTCAAATACCGTAATAGGATTTCCCAACCTCTTAGCACTGTTACGATGGGGTCAAGCTTCAGTGAGTCTTGGAGGGACATTCAATCCACAGCATCTGGCTTAATTATGTAAGTTGCTTTGGTCAATAAAATGTGAGTAGAAGAGGCATGTGTGTGTATCACTTCTGAGAAGAAATCATAGAGCCAGAGTATGGTTTGCCATGATCTCTTTTACCCTCTGCCATGATGGTTGTCAGTAGTTCAGATAGAGGACACTACTACAAGTTAGATCTGGAGTAAAGATGACGTGGAGCAGAGCCACAGTCAACCCTCAGTGGACATGTAGCAAGAAGTAAAAAGTACTGGTAAGTCCCAAAATAATCTAGCCTCTCTTGTCTTGGACACACAACTTAACATTGTGACCTTTCTATGTTGGCTGTTGCTATGGTTTAAATGTTTGTGTCCCCTCCCACCCCCCAAAACTCATATGTTGAAATAATCCCCAATGTAGTAGTCTTAAGAGGTGGGGTCGTTAGGAGGTGATTAGGTCATCAGGGTGGAGCCCTTATGAATGGGATTAGGGCCCTTATAAAGGAGGCCCGAGGGAACTTGTTAGCCGCTTCTACCATATGAGGATGTATAGAAATTGCCGTCTGTTAGGAACAGGCCCTCACCAGGCTCTGAATCTGCTGGTGACTTGATCTTGGACTTCCCAGCCTCCAGAACTCTGAGCAATAAATTCCTGCTGTTCGTAAGTTACACAATCTAAGGTATGTTGTTATAGCAATCCTGACATACTAAGACAGCTGTCTCTTCCTAGTTGGCTTGTTCTATTGATTGATTTACTGATTGTTTAATCCCTTGTTTTGATGGAGCATAACCCATCTAGCTTCCTAAGAAATGCTGCATGGGAGGTAAAATTTTTGAGTTCTTGCATAATGAAAAATTTCTTTATTCTATCTTCACATTATTTAGTTAGTTTAGCTGGGTAGAGATTTATATTGAAATTATTTTCAGAAATTTGAAGGTGCTGTTTGTTTTCTAGTATTTTGTGTTACTATTGAGAAATATGATGTCATTTTGACCCCCAATTCTTTAGAGAAGATTTTAATGTTCTTCTTTGGAACTTGTAAGATCTTTCCTTATCTGAGTGTACTGAAATTTTACTCTGATGTAACTTATGCTACTTTTTTTTTTTTTTTGGTGTCTGGCCTGTATAGGGATGGAACCCTTGACCTTGGTGTTAACAGCACCAAGCTCTAACTGAGTTAACTGGCCAGCCCTGATGTAACTTACTACGGGTCTTTTCTCATCATTTTTTCTGCATACTTTCAATCCTAAAGTTCACATCTTTCTTTTCTAGGAAATTCCTTTAAAAGTAATTATGGTGTCTTTGATAATTTTCTCTCCTCTGTTTTCTTTCTGTAATTAGTCAGATGCCAACATATTTTGGATTGATCCTGACATTTAATCTCTTCTGTGCTATTCTCCAACTCTTTGCTTTAAAAAATGTTGAAAATTCCTTCACTTTATTTTCTGATGTCTCCATTGAATTTTCTATCTTAGCTGTTTAATTTAAAGAAATAATTTACAGGAGAATACAGAGGAGATGACTTTGGGGATCTAAATTTATGATGTTTAGCTTTAAGATTTGTATGAACCTTGAAATTACTGAGTCTAGTGTCTCCCACCACCCAGTACCACCCCCAACTTGACAGATGAAGATATGGTTCCCAGAAAGGTGAAGGATTTATCTAAAGTAATATAGCATGTCTTCTTAATTCCAGGTCAGCTGCTTCTTTCCATCCCAATGTTGTGCCTATTCATCTTGTCATAGCTGAATATTTGTTTCAGTTCTAATAAAAGACCCTTTTTAAGTTAACTTCTGAATGGAAGTAAACAACGATGAAGATTGGGTGGGGCATCATTGAAAAGCAGGCACTNCGTCTCCCTACAGGCATGGTCATGCAACACATACTATCATATGCCAGTCAGTAATACGGGAAACTCAATCCTGCCGTTTTCCTGACTGGATAGCACAGACAGGTTAAAGCCAGGATCTCAGCTGTCATTCTGCTGGCAGATCCTGCTTCTCCCCTCAGAGCCAAAGTCTGGCTGTCAGGCCAGGCACAGACACAGACTCAACGCCTTTCAGTCCCTTGGCTCTGAAGAGGGATAGAACACACGGTCTAGTAGTCCCTTGCCCTTGGGAAGAAAACTTGTTTTCTGCTAGGTTCAACCATGTTGGCTAATTATTAAAGGAAACAATAGATGCAGGCTGAACACTCATGTCAAGTGGCGGGGCTGAGAGTGAGCACAGCAGTGTCTGGGATTGAGGAAGCCAAGGTCAGCAGTGGGTCCCTCAGAGACCCAGAGAGACTACTTGGTCATAGAGAAGGGATGCCCCTTGGCTGTGGTCACCCAGGCTGAGTCATATTTTATTCTTCCCAGTCTACATCTGTGCAGCCATCAGACACTTCTGAACATAAATTAGGTACTGAACATAAATGGGTACATAAATTAGGGAACTGGCAAGGCATGAGGTTTCCTTGAGGACTAGCCTTGAGGAGGGCAGGTGAGGGGCTTTTCTTCCTTGGGCCATTGCTAGATAGGGAGAAGCCAATCCTCCATTAGCCAAATCCAGACCAAATTCATCCCATTAGGATACTGTAGTCCCTAGANCTTCTGAATGGAAGTAAACAACGATGAAGATTGGGTGGGGCATCATTGAAAAGCAGGCACTTAATTTAATGGTAAGTGAGCTTCTCTCAGAGCTAGAACCTGAAACTCTAGTGCCTCTTCTGTCTCTGATTTACACTGTGACCTTGACAAGTCATTTCATCTTTCTAGACCTTGGTTTACTCATCTACAATCTGAGGAGGTTCGAATAGGTCACTGCTTTTCAAACTCTGAACCCTTGAGATTTTGAGGGGAACTTTGGGCCTTGATGGCTTGGTGGGCATGGAGGTGGGGACTGAAACAGGGAAAGGGAGGGAGGGCTCTGGGCCCTCACTCTGCCTCCACCTGAACAGTTCCACTTGTATCTCTTTTATGTATTTGATTTTCATGTAAGCTTTTATTGCCCCCAAACTGTTCTGTGACTAAATGTTCGAGAAC
>NW_007726740.1:102182-108352 GCF_000696425.1 Galeopterus variegatus
AAGGCATGAGGTTTCCTTGAGGACTAGCCTTGAGGAGGGCAGGTGAGGGGCTTTTCTTCCTTGGGCCATTGCTAGATAGGGAGAAGCCAATCCTCCATTAGCCAAATCCAGACCAAATTCATCCCATTAGGATACTGTAGTCCCTAGAGCAGACTAGAGACTTCGGATAGTACCCAGTGTATATAGGAATTCCCTCCCGCCTCCCTGATTTGCAGCCCACGCCAACCTGTGCCTGTTGCTTAGTGTATCTTGAATTAAAAATACCCTCCACCCCAAACACACAGTCCTTGGGCCCTCTCTGCACTGAAGCACTTATATGGTGTTTATTAATGATACAGCACCCTGCCCACTTTGAGGCTGAAGGTCTGTGGCACTTCTGATAGGAGCAGGAAAGTCACACATAGCATCTACTTCCATAAATATTCATTCCATTAATGAGCATCCACCGAGAGAATAAGGATCATTTCCAGCCTCCCAGGCCGCAGGCTTTGGTTTCGGGACAGTGCAGATTGGGCAGCAGATTAAATGGAGCTATTGCCAGCCCATAGGACAGTCTCAGGAGGGGTAACTGTCTGTGTCCTCTGCTATCGTTGCTGGAGAGCAATTTGCCTATGGATCCTCCATAACATCCCTGAATTGATGATTTCACTTCCTTCCAACCCGCCCCCTATCCCACGGATCTGCTGAAACTGCAAGTTCCATCTGAGAAGGCAGCAGGATAATAGGTGAGTTCCATCCATCCATCAGCAGTAATGGTCGCAGACACTCCCGTCGCCTTTGTCTGCTGGTTTCCCTGAGGATGCAGGCTAGGGACCTGGGGTATTTGCACTGCCTTTGTGTGTATGTGCTTTTAAAATCAGTCCTCTTGTTTACTTTCCTGCCTTTGCCCAGGCTGTTTACTACCTTTGGAGGGGCCAGGGCACTAAGTCAACACGCATTAAGACCCAACATCAAAATGTCATAATGCGAATGAGCAGAATTCAGAAAGGCCAGGGACATTGGCTGCTCTGTTGGGTCCTGTTTAGTCTGAGGGTAATGAAGAGCTCACAGATGACCTGATTTCATTAAACTAGGTCAGACTCAGCTGAAAAGCGGCTATGACTCTCACCCAGTTACACAGCGAGCCCTCCCTCCCTCCTCCTCTCCCTCCACCCCCGCCCCCACCTCGGGGCTTGAATGCTTTCTGGGAATTAACACTGAGTTTTGTCAATACAGTAGCTAAATCTCCATGGAATAATCGGACCTTTCCCTTTGGCTTCTGTTTGTGCAATGGCGAGGCCAGGCATGGAAGAGAAGGGGGTGGACTTTAATGCAGGACATATGATTCAGTTGCAGCAGTTTGCTCTTGAGCCAACCATTCTGAGTTACAGCATCTTATCTGAGGGCTGTATTGACGGAAGCAGCTGAACCAACTCCAAGAGGAGTTATCATGCAAACAAGGCTTACAATGTGTCCAGCCTTGCCCGCGACACACAGACTCTGTCCACCTTCAGAAAGCTCACCGAGGGGCGTAGGAAGGGGACTGGGCAGAGGGTGGAGGCAGGAAGGAGTGGAGTCTGAGGCTATTGGGGGCGGAGGGGCTGTCCTCCGTCTGTCCCTCCTTTCCAGGGAGAGACTCAGTCCCTGGTAGGCATTCCAGGCAGGCGGAATTCAGCTCATCCACATAGAAGAAAGCATTGCTAACAATTAGAACTGTCCAAAGATTGAACAGGCTGTCAGATGAGATAATTGAAATATACTTTATTAAGCATCTACTATGTCTCAGGTTTTGTGATGGGCACTTTTCTCTGAGTTCCGCAATATCTCAGTTGAAGTGGATAGATGAGGAAACTGAGGTTTGGAAATCATAAGTGGGTTATTTAAAGTAGCAAGGCTCATACACAGCAGACACAGGACTTAAATCCAGATCATTCAATGCTCATACTCTTTCCACTGTCCCCAAGGATCCCCACCTCTTGTTCAGCGTATGTAGGGGATGTCTTGTTTCTGTTCCATGATGTCTGGGTCCTTAGCTACAAGACTAAAAGGATCATCTAAGGATCATGCTTAGATGATCATCTGATGGCTTGCTTGGTCTCATGCCTGACAGTGGATGTTGGCTGGGGGGTCTCAGTTCATTTCCACGTGGACTTCTCCATGTGGACTCTCCATGTGGGCTGCTTGGGCTCCCTCATGACATGGTGGCTGCATTCCATTGGTGAGCATCCCAAGGTATTGAGGTAGGCTGAAGTTAATTTGCCTTTTTGACCTAGCCTTGAAAGTCACACAATGTCACTTCTGCACACTGTGTTAGATAGAGTTGATTAGAAGCCAGCCACTAAACCTGGCTTATCCAAGGGAAGGGAAATAAAATTCGATCTTTTGAGGAGGGAAGAGGCAAGGTTCTAGAAAAACACAGAGGACCAGAAATATTACCGTGGCCTTTCTGGGAAAATACAATCTGCCACAATATTCATAATCATTACCATTTTGTTCTAATATAGTTTTATAAGTAAGAGGCTGAAAGAACACCTAATTGTTAGCAACAGAATCATAGGCTTAGGCCAGAGGTTTCTCAAACTTTTTTGGTTCACAGCTCCCTCAGGCCAAAAGAAATAACAGTTTTGTTTATTAAGTAGTTATATCTAAAAACTTAATAAGTATTTATCTTCTAACAAATGAGTAGTTTTGAAATAATAATACCCATGAAATGAAAGAAAAAGTACTATTTTTATTTCATTTTTAAGTGACTGCAACTTCTAGGTGTGTGAGTCTGTTGGGCACTACACACTTTCTCAGAGCTTGGGATCTGATTAGACACCACCACATTCATTTTCTGTTCCACATTGATTTTCACAGTGCACGTGCTTGTTATCACTGCAAACACGCAAAACTCAGCTTTGCAAGGATGTGATGTCATCGAAAGGAATGTAGCACAATCTAATGCCGAAACAGTGAACAACCTTGAGCTCATAGTTTTGTGTTGACCAACGAATGCTGGGTATTGTTCCAAAGTTTAAAATGCTCTTTAGGGCTCCTGTAAGGTTGCTGTGAGCCTCAGGGTATCTCAACACACAGTTTGGGAAGCATGGACTTAAACATAGCAGATTCAGAATTAGGGACTGCTTAATGTGCCAAAGATACAGTTTCCTAGCAGATATCCCACTGTCTAGCAAGGTCATTCAGATTTCACATTTTTAGGATATACAGAACTTGGATAATTCAGAGTCCAGGGTGGTTAAACTGATTTGCTCAAACCGATGAATTTTAAGGAACCACCTTGGCTTTCTTTCATGTGTAACAGATTAAAAAAAAAAAAAAAAGAACAATCTCCTCCCTTTCCCTCAGGGATGGTGAACTATGTATGAGACACATATTGTTTTTAAGACATTAACAGTTGCCTTGGGAAATGTCATACATAGAGGCTGAGGGAATATATAATATGGGGGTGGGGAACTTGAACCATGTATATTTGAGAGACTTGCCTGAGCCAGGCCACACGGGCCGAGAAAAGCAGAGCCTGTTCCATTCCCAGCTAATGTCAATAATCTCTCCATACCCTATACAAGGAGAAGTTTTATATGAAGTGTAAAAAATGAAGATGAACCCACCCCACCTTCATCAGTTAAATGAAGTTAAATGAGCCTAGAACATTGACATATTTTCCAAGGCAACTTCGTATTTAGCTCAGGACTTTGTATGTGACCTCGATAAGGTCATTTTGTAGCCCTTCGTTGCTTTAAATAGAGCACGGCCCTAGTAAAAAGGCATTCTTTTTCTCTAAAGTTACCTAGCACATTTCATATGAAAGAGGAAATATACATGCAACTGGAGAGTTCGTCACCTTATTGAACTAGAAAACATGGCCCAGTTTCCCTCTTTCTCTCCCTCTTTCTCTCTCTCATAATTCTCAGACAAGACAATAGGAGTCATGTGATATGACGGAGAAATTGGGCCAGTTAAAAATAGAAGGTGCGCTCTGCCAAGTTCATTAGAAAGTTGAAGTTTCATTGTTGATTGCCGTTAATTTATCTCTGCCTGCCGCCTGTTTGCAGAGGAGCCCCTCCCACCCCCTCGGGGCTCTGATTCTGCTTCCTGCGGTGGCGCTGGCTGGCCTGTGTCACCTGTGGGCCCTGACTGTGCTCTCTCTGTGTCACCGATGAGTGCTCACCTGTGGGCCCTCACAGCGACACTCTCTCTCAGCCCCTGGGGAACTCTCCTTGGCTGACTGGTTGGGGGGGAGGTGTTATCAGGAAAAGCACTGGTTGGCTTCTCCTTGCTCCCAATAGGAGTGTCAGCATCAGATTTTGTAAGTGAGAAAAAAGGTCTGCGGCTTCCTGTATTCAACTTATCGTTTGGACCTTTGCCCTTGCTGAGTTCTGAAGACGTTTTTAATAAGCCTTGTCTGCGTAGCCAGGAGGTGCTAAGGAGAGCGGCTATGCTGAGACATCCTAGTTTGCAAATGGAACCAGGTCTTCCCCTCGCTCTCCCACAAGCACCCTGAGTGACCCCCCACTGTGCATCAGGCCACACATGGGCCCTGGACCTCCAAAGGCCAACGATACCCCCTTGCAGTCCTTGCGGGGATCCCAGTGCGGAGAGTCTGTGCAAGGCCAGGCCAGGACCAGAGCTCTCGGCCTGATTCCCTCTGATGGTGGTCATATTTTCCACACTATGGTTTGCAGATTGTTTCATTTAACCAGGTATTCTCACCCTCGTTCTACAGATGAGCTTTACCTCGTTTTGCAGATTGAGGACCTGAGAGGTGAAGGGGTGGGGCTGGATGTGGAACCGTTTCCTCCCAGGTCGGGGCAGTTGTCATCTGCCCTAGGTCCCCTCTCCCGATGTTGTGGGAAGTGGTGTGTGTTCTAAGCCTGGGCACTCCCTGGTAGGGAGCGCTGGCGTTTGGGATGGGGCAGGTGTGTTTAGGCCAGGCTGTTCTTCCTGACATTAAAGCAGCAGCGACGGTGACGCTCATACCCTGCATTTCCCTCTGGGTTGGGGCCAACTGTGCAGCAGACACAGGAATCGACAGACGGACAGTTAGGTCACGGCGTCACTGCTGAAGAGCTTGGCTTGTGGAGCAGGGCCTGGCTCTATGGCTGTAGTCTGGCTTCCTAACCCCCAGCCCCTGAGTTTATACCTCAAGACAACTCACCTGAGGAAGAGTTGGGGGCTGCTGAGCTGAGATGTTTTTCCATTTTTGGAAAAGCACAGAGATGAAGTTCCAGTCATGTGTGTGGCAGGCAGGTGAGGCCCTGACCTGTGAGTGCTCATCCTGCAGAGGCACAGCAGAGGGGTCACGCCAGCTGGCCAGGTGAGCCCAGGGAGGCTGAGCCCCTACAAAGTACACCAGCAGGGTAAGCCTGGCTCCTTTCTTAGGGAGGCAGAAGTGAGGAGCAGAGGGGACCAAGCATCTTCCTCTGCATTTCTCCTTTTGGGAGAGGGTACCCACTTTCCACTCAGAGTCACCAAGGGTGCAGGGGGCTCTTGTGTCACCTTCAGTTGGCCCTAAGCTGAGGGGTCTTGTGTCGTGGCCTCCCAGCTGGCACCCACCATGCATGGGACACTCAGATAGTGCATGCTGAATGAGCCGCCCTGCTGCCCGGCTGTGCAGGAGGCTGGGACCACAGGTGGATCACACAGAGTGGCTCCTGGGGGTTGCCCAGGCCACTGGTGGGCGGCACCATTGGGAGCCCTCCCGGCAGGTGAGGCATTTGGTCCTGAGAGCTGCTGGCCCCACCTGTCTCCAGGTGGAGTTTCAAGCCCCACCCACCAGACCAGTGGCTTGTCAATGGCACACACCACTGGGTCCTCACCTGGTGCTCTTTCCAATGCTTCTGAGGGCGGCTGGCAGGGGAACAGCTGTGGAGCGGGACCATTTACTGGGGTGGGGAGAGGGGGCTTGGGGGGTTCTTAAAATTGCTGACTTGTGAGGTGTGAGATACATATGTCTGCCACCAGCTCCTCCACTGCCTGGAAGTGAAGCAAGACCAGCTTACTGTTAGAATATCTGGGAAGAGGGATATTCTATCGAGCATTTCTTACCTGCTGAGGTAGAGAACAGAATCTTGGGTGTATCACCAGGCCATTCTGATGGCTTTCTCCTGGTTTCCTTTTACTGCTCTTTCTAGATTCTCTTCCTTCTGGCCATTCCTAAAATGCGGGCTTTTGCTGCTGAATGACCCCCC
>NW_007726740.1:109136-122713 GCF_000696425.1 Galeopterus variegatus
CCCCCCTAGACCTCTGTGACCTCTGTGACCTCTGTCCTGTCCTCTTCCTTCTCTCTCCCTTGCATCTCCTCTTCTTTCCTCTTTCTCTTCCAGAGACTTCAGGTAAAAATAGGACCCTATGCCAGAGTAAAAGAGAATCTTTATGTTTTATAGATGAGGAACAGGCTGGAGGGGAAAAGAGGATTTCTGGACATTCTAGGTACGTATTGACAGGTCCAAAATGAATGTGTAGAAATTGCATTTCAACAAAGGGGGGAATAAATGTTTTCTGAGTCACAGTCTCCTGGTGTATGAGGCAGTATCCTCAACGTGGTCCTGGTCAAGATATGGTGCATGTGGCATGTACCATATGGAGGGTGTGGCATGTGACTTTACCTCTCTCAGTCTTGTCTCCTGTAAAATGGGGACATTTGCTTGTCTGCGTCACAGGATTACCCCCATTGGTAGGTGAGCTAATATATGGAAAAAGGTTGGTATATTACCTGCTACTCAGTGCAGCAATAAACATCATTCATTCATTTCCAAAGGGCACCAGAGCACGGTGGTTCTGATGTGGTTCTGGAGCCAGATTGCCTGGGTTCTGATCCTAGCTCTACAATTCACTAGCTATGGGACCTTGGGTGAGCTATTTTACATCTCTGGGCCTTAATGTTCTTGTCTATAAAATGAGGATAATAATTGTGTCGCCTCATAGGGTTGATGTGAGGATCACATGAGTATTAAATAAGCTAGCCACCAAGAACAGTGCTTGGCATATAATGCTCGATAAATGTTTGCTGCTAGAGTAAACATTGATATTGGCAAACCATGATTGTTATTGTTACAGTTGTGATTGTTCATCTTCCAGAATCTCAGGGGCTGTAAGTGATGAAGAAGGTGTAGTGACCACAGAAAGTTAGGACTGATGCACAATCTCCCAGCTCGCCATCACTGGGGACCTCCAGGGAAATATTGAACAAATATTTTTTCTGGGGTCCCAATGAGAGGCTTCTTGCCTGGAAGGAGAGAGTAGAACTAATGTTCCCTTCAAAGACTCCATGTTNTACAGTTGTGATTGTTCATCTTCCAGAATCTCAGGGGCTGTAAGTGATGAAGAAGGTGTAGTGACCACAGAAAGTTAGGACTGATGCACAATCTTCCAGCTCGCCATCACTGGGGACCTCCAGGGAAATATTGAACAAATATTTTTTCTGGGATCCCAACGAGAGGCTTCTTGCCTGGAAGGAGAGAGTAGAACTAATGTTCCCTTCAAAGACTCCATGTTTCAAAACAACACTGTGAATTTTTCAGACAACTAAATAAATGTGCAAGAAGGCATTGCACCTCCTTTTTTGAGAAGATGATCTTTGTTTTCTCTTATTTATTTATCCAATCCTTCCAGAATACCTTTTACGTGTCAGACACTGCACAGGCACTGGGAGCCAGAGACAAATGAGGTGAAGGCTTTGCCCCCAAGAGAGACAGACAGATAAGCCCATGTTTTCAGATTAGGGTGCTGAGTACAATGAATCTACTAGGTCCAGTATAGGGCAAAGGGGATGCTGTGACTATTTTGGGGGAGTTCTTAGCAAGAAGTCTTGAGAGAAAGAAAACCACTTCTCCTGGGTCTTGAATGAGGAGTGCGGGTGCCCCAGACAGGTAAGAGGGAAAGGAAATTTCTGGAGGAGGAAACACCATCTTCTCTCTTCCTCCCTAATGGCATCATGAGACTGAGACTGTAAGGGAAGTGGAAGTGCTTTGTAAAAGAGCAAGTGAGAAGGGTTTATCAACAAGCTAACCAGTTTGCCTCTGAATTTTCAAGAAACCTCTGACCCCTGCTTTGGGGCTTATTCAGCACGCACTAAGTGTCCCCTGCACAGTGAGTGCCAGCTGGGAGGCCACAACATGAGACCCCTCAGCTTAGGGCCAACTGAAGGTGACACAAGAGCCTCCCACACCCTTGGTGACTCTGAGTGGAAAGTGTGAAATATCTGAGCTATTTTATTAATGATACCAAACCTGAGAGTTTATGCCTAATACAGGACAGCCTGCCTTGCCTGAGAAGATACCAGTGAAGGAGATCCCTCTGTTTGAAATGCAGATTAAATGAAACAAACCTTATGCAATGGGTTGAGTGTGTCCCCCCAAAGATCATATATTGGAAACTTGACCCCCACTATAACTGTGTTAAGAGGGTGGGAAACCTGATGATGGTATTTGAAAGGTGGGGCCTTTAAGAGGTGAGTGGATCCCAAGGACTGTGCCCTCGTGAACGGATTGATCTATTCATGGAGTAATGGGTTAATGGTTTGATGAGTTGTCATGGGCGTGGACTGGTGGCTTTATAAGGAGAGCACATGAAAGTTCTCTCACCATTCTCGCCATGTGATACCCTGCATTTCCATGGGATTCTGTACAGAGCCCCACCAAGAAAAAGACCCTCACCAGATGTGTTCCCTGGACTTGCCAGTCTCCAAAACTGTAAGAAATAAATTTCATTTTCTTATAAATCACCCAGTTTCAAGTATTCTGTTATAAGCAACAGAAAATGGATGAATACACCTTATTTCCATCTATAGCTCATCTTTTATAAAGAAAAGGCCCATTTCCCCCACCCCCATTCCCAACTCAGAACCATTCAAATCAAAAGAGAAGATCAAAACCCCCAACTTGAAAAGCTCCTGGAATCCAATAGCCTCTGCCCTCCTTGCACCATCGCATCCATCCCCACATCACAGTCAGGTCAGGTGTTAGTTTCAGTTAACCTGGGATCAGGTATGGAAGGCTGAGTGCCCTCCAATTACCTCTATAAAGGCCGGGCCCAGGACCAAAGAATAGAAACAGCCATCATGTCAGGCATGTGTGATTACAGGAGAAAGGAGGAATTCAGGTGGGAGAATTATGGGGAGGGGAGGAGAAAGCAGAGCTCTAGGGATTGTGTGTCCCAGTGGGCTTTGTAGGAGCCGACTGATCCCTCCNTAACCAGTTTGCCTCTGAATTTTCAAGAAACCTCTGACCCCTGCTTTGGGGCTTATTCAGCGCGCACTGTCTAAGTGTCCCCTGCACAGTGAGTGCCAGCTGGGAGGCCACAACATGAGACCCCTCAGCTTAACGCACTAAGTGTCCCCTGCACAGTGAGTGCCAGCTGGGAGGCCACAACATGAGACCCCTCAGCTTAGGGCCAACTGAAGGTGACACAAGAGCCCCCCACACCCTTGGTGACTCTGAGTGGAAAGTGTGAAATATCTGAGCTATTTTATTAATGATACCAAACCTGAGAGTTTATGCCTAATACAGGACAGCCTGCCTTGCCTGAGAAGATACCAGTGAAGGAGATCCCTCTGTTTGAAATGCAGATTAAATGAAACAAACCTTATGCAATGGGTTGAATGTGTCCCCCCAAAGATCATATATTGGAAACTTGACCCCCACTATAACTGTGTTAAGAGGGTGGGAAACCTGATGATGGTATTTGAAAGGTGGGGCCTTTAAGAGGTGAGTGGATCCCAAGGACTGTGCCCTCGTGAACGGATTGATCTATTCATGGAGTAATGGGTTAATGGTTTGATGAGTTGTCATGGGCGTGGACTGGTGGCTTTATAAGGAGAGCACATGAAAGTTCTCTCACCATTCTCGCCATGTGATACCCTGCATTTCCATGGGATTCTGTACAGAGCCCCACCAAGAAAAAGACCCTCACCAGATGTGTTCCCTGGACTTGCCAGTCTCCAAAACTGTAAGAAATAAATTTCATTTTCTTATAAATCACCCAGTTTCAAGTATTCTGTTATAAGCAACAGAAAACGGATGAATACACCTTATTTCCATCTATAGCTCATCTTTTATAAAGAAAAGGCCCATTTCCCCCACCCCCATTCCCAACTCAGAACCATTCAAATCAAAAGAGAAGATCAAAACCCCCAACTTGAAAAGCTCCTGGAATCCAATAGCCTCTGCCCTCCTTGCACCATCGCATCCATCCCCACATCACAGTCAGGTCAGGTGTTAGTTTCAGTTAACCTGGGATCAGGTATGGAAGGCTGAGTGCCCTCCAATTACCTCTATAAAGGCCGGGCCCAGGACCAAAGAATAGAAACAGCCATCATGTCAGGCATGTGTGATTACAGGAGAAAGGAGGAATTCAGGTGGGAGAATTATGGGGAGGGGAGGAGAAAGCAGAGCTCTAGGGATTGTGTGTCCCAGTGGGCTTTGTAGGAGCCGACTGATCCCTCCCTCTGATCCGGTGTCTGCAGGAGCTGTGCCAGCATGGCTCAGGACACAGATGGCTTCAGCATGGCAGAGGAGAAAGAGCAGGGGACTTGGAATCACCAAGACCTGGGCTAGAATCATGGCGGTGGCTCTGTTCAGCTGTGTGACCTTGCGCAAAGAGCTTATTTAAGTCTTAGTTTCTCCATTGGCAATGAGGCTAATAATATTTGCCCCAGAAGGTAGTGAGAATTAAACAATACAATGATGCACACACGGTGCCAGCAACATAGCACATAGCACACATAGCAGGTGATCAGTAGATGTCGATGAGTCAAGGAACACGCATTTATTGAACACCTGCTGAGAGTCTTCCACGTTGGACTGACTGTCTCTGATCATCAATATTCACCTGTAAGCCATTCATTCACTCGACAAACATTTACTGAGATAAACTATATGTCAAGCACTGAGATATGTTCTGCGGACATGAGCCAGAATAAGGTGGGTAAGTGTCTTTGTGGAGTTCACACACCACATGCACAAAGATGGGCTTTGCAGACTTGTCTATAACGTTGAAATATTGGAAATGACCTGGAGGCCCAACAATCAGGGAATGGTTAAGTAGATGATGGTTTCCATAAAAATGAGCATTATTGTGTAGCTACATTGACAATTATTTATGATATAATGTTAGCTGAAACAAGTAAGAAACAAATTGTAAGTACAGTTGATCCTTGTTAATCTTGGTAGTGATGTTCTATAAAGTGACCACAAACACTGAATCAGTGAACACTTAACCATTGCTCCTAGGAGAAATACAGAGTTAGAGTCCTGTGAGCCTCTGGTTATAACATTTCATCAATTGATCAGTTCATAACCTTATTTTATTTATGAATCTATTTAAGGGCACATCATTTAATATGTCTTGTTGATTCATTAACACAGAACTCACGGCCAATAGCCCTGTAACTCACGCCCAATGAAGCTTGTCTAATATACGTGTTTTCTCTGTAAGGCCCATCGTCACCTTCTTATGCTAAGGAACATTAGACAGCGCTTCAGCACTATGCTTGGGAGCTATTTAAAACAGCCAGATTACCAACAAAAAGCACAAAAATGCAAAAAACTTGGGCACTAAACAGACTGCAAAAGGGACATGTGTTTACAGTATACGAGAACTGAAACAAGAAGACGGTTTGCCTGTTCATCCTCTGCTAGGAACGTGAGCGTGGAGCAACTCAAGTTTCTCACCACTTTGTGCGTGTCTGTGAATGACTGAGACAGCACCACGAATATTGTTTAAGCTTGCAAATACATTTTAGTGAGCAGGTGAATTTGCAAATATGAAGTCCACAATAATGAGGATATGCACGTGGATAAAGACTGGAGATAATGTAGAAGAAAAAGCATTGGCTGTAGGATTGCTATTGATGTTCTTCGGTTTTCAATTTTCCATTAATGCCACAATTTTTTTCTTTATTTAAACAATAAATATGCCTCAGGGAAAACAAGCAATCAAAGCCTGCATGTGGCTCTTAAGCCCTCTTCCTCTACCACCTTGCTTCTGGACTTGGGCAGTAGGCTCGGAAGTGGTGGTGGTGAAGCTTAATGGCCACTGGTCCCCAGCCTGGGCTCCTCTGTGCCAAGTCTGGAGGTTGGCAGTAACAGGAGCTGTGAATGGTTAAAAATGTTGCCCCAGCGCAGCTGAATTTATGCGCTTCCTTGGCCTCACCAGGCACGTACATGCTGGACACAACCAGTTTCTCTCTGCTTGTAATCATGTCCTTTCTTGTGGCAGCTCCTGTGACCTCAGCCCCATCAGAAGCTCCAATATGCAGTTCCCTATGTTTCACATGATAAAAAATTATGAAAACAAATTAATTAAAACAGTGCAGTTTGTTTAATAGAAAAAGTCTCCCCAAAACTTGCGCTCTTTGAAGAAAAGATTTTTTTTTTTTAAAGGAGTGTCTGTGATTGAAATATTAAGAGTTATTGCTCTAAATTATGTAAAAGGCACCATTTTTGGTCCCCTTTAAAAAATATTTGGCAAGAAACCAGCTCATCTGTTGATGGGACCTAGGTGCTGTATCGGCGTATTCTATGGGGCTATTTGAAGGACAAGATCCAGAAACTTCTTCATCAGTGCTTGCCAAGGCTTGGAGAAATATTGTCCTAATTCCTGACTATGGAGACAGGAAATTCCAGGCCACAAAGGTTGTTCACATTTTTACCTGATTTGCCTCCAGATTTGAAGTTATGTGAATGACTTGTTTGTCTAACTCAGCTCTGCTCAAATCAATCTTTCACGGGTCCCCCCAGTAAAGATCACCTTGGGTCAAAGGTCACAGGTCATCATGGTTCTCAAATACCTCCCCACTCTGTATGATTTCCAAAGTGGATAATTACCCAGAAATTAGTGAGGGACAAAGGCACATATTTCAAAAGACTAATTGGGAAACATGAGTACAGCGTGTGCAATAATGTTTCAAATGTTGTCTTTATGGCTCTCCCAATTAATTTCCAGTTTTTTTCCATTCTGACTTTTAATAACATAGAATATGATAGAAAGCACCTGCTGTTGATGTACAGTTCCCTTGTGTTACACCTGCTGCACAATGACTTGACCATTTTGATATTTATCCCTTTCGTGTGCCCGTGCGTGCTCACACATGGCACGTTCTTAATCGTATGTGAGCCCAGACACAGTCATACAAAGCCATGACAAACAGATTTCCCTAAAGTAATCAATTCAGGGCTACCTCTGAGAAAAACAAAAACTTCGACTTTCCAAGAATATTGTAGTTTTGCAGCTCAGTCCTCATTTCTCAGGGTGCATATCTACTGATTTTGATTTAATAAAAAAGTTGAGCTATTCGTAGAAGCAAGGAAGAAACACGTATGGACAGTAAGATTATATGAAAGGTAGAAAATGAAAGGTAAGCCAGGATGAATGGTAAGTTAAAGCAGTGTGGGCAATGTGGGTGGAGCAGGTTGGTTAAATATACATGCATTTTACAAGGGTGAGTGGTCACTGTGCACACAACTCACAGGCTTTGCTTCCTGGAGAGCCAGGTAGTTGCTTTTTTGATGAAGGGAAATCATTTTCCACCTGGGGGATGAGAGGGCCTTTAGACTTCAGTTCCTTTAGTCACACCTCCAAATGGTAACATATTAAGATGGCTCATATTTACCTTCATGCCGTGTTTTCAAATCAACTTTTGGCAACTTTTAACATTCCTAATGCGAAGTTTCACAGCAAGGATTAGAAAGAAATCCATCTGTTAATATTTGCTTTTCTTTCTAAAAATTCTTAACCAAAAATTCTTAGCAACTTTCCAATTTAAATGATCAACTTCTTTCCATCTTGATTAGAGACAGCTTCTGCAACTTGGACCCTCCTCTTAGTGACGAGGACACCTTAGAGAGGGAAGAACTTGGCCACCCTTCCCCAGTGACGCTGTCCCTTCTATAGACAGCAGAGTGAGACTACAAAATGTATGAGCCTGGTTCCAACATGCTGAATGGATTCACCCCAAATGGCTGTTTATTCCCTTCACTTTGAAGGTGAAAGAAGTAGCTTTTGTAGCATCTACTATGCACTTGACATGACTTGGATGCCTTGAAAATCTCCTACAATCTTCCTAACAATGTTGCAAAGTGAGCATTATGAAAATCCCTGTTTAAATGAGGCAGCACAGAGAGATCAAGTAACTTATCCAAATTTACTCAGCTAGGTGACTGAGCTGGGATTCCAGCCAGATGTGCCTGTCTTTGTGGCTTCTATTGAATCATACTTCCCAGAAGTCCTGAAATCACCATCGAGAAGAGATGGCATCCCTGAAAGCCCACCGAATGAGGAGGGGGATTTCAGTTCATTTCGCCAGTATGGGGGGAGGTGGAGAAGCAGCCAGATGCTCCAGCCATCGCAGGTCAAATGAAGCCTGATCCTTTCTCAGCTTGATTTGACCTAGAACTGGGAAACAGATGGGTCCAAGCTGCCCCGGGGTCTGAGGGAGCCTGAGCAGACACATGGGTCCTCCTGCAATTGCTCCTGTTCTTAGGGCCTGGGGGCCACGCAGGGAACCCAGCTCCAGCATGCACCTTCTGACTTATAAAGCCTCAGATAGGAATTCAGCTGTGAGGCTAGAGGGCTCTTTCTTTCTGAGGGAAGCAGACCCAGGGAGACCCAGAGCAATTGGGAGATAAGGCAGATGTCAACAGATGCATTATAAACAACATGGCATCATCAGTTGCCAGAAGAGATAGCGAAGAAGATAGCAAAAGCCCAGGGAAGGTGCCTCATGGACTTAATGCTAATTCAACAACAAAGCTTGTCCTCCTGCTATGCTGGATGTTGGGGCTGCTTAGAAATGCCCTCTAATTGCATGAGTTTGGGCCCGGCTCACAGGTCTCTACGACATGTGTTAGATGAATGAGTTTACTCACTGTTCACTTACTCAGACTGAGGGGTTTCCTGGAATGTGACTTTCAGTGCTAAGATGCAAAATGTCTTGGGCAAACCAGGACTACTTGGTCCCCTTATTTACTGACAATCCATGCTGGACAGTCCCTGAGCCCCCACTGGGATTATGGAGGTAAATCAGATTCAGTCTCTGCTCTCAAAAAGTCCACATTATGGCTGGGGCAGAGAAATATAAGGCGCTCAGGCAAGTGTCATTAGAGAGCCGTGTATAAGAGCAAGGCTGTGGAGCCTGAAGCTTCAGTGATGGCTTTTCAGATCAGAAATGAACACTGGACTTGAGTCTTGTAGGGAAAGACATCATCAGATCTCTACAAGAAGTTTGGGAAGGGCCTGGGGTTAAGAGACAGCTTGGACATAGGCCTGGAGGCTTACACAGCAATGGTTTGGCTCAAAAACAGTGGGTGGCATGTGTGTGTGTTGGGGTGGGGACGGGATATGTGTAGGTGGTAAGATTGAAGAGGTATTTGAGGGGCCAGTTGACCAGCTGCAGGCCATGTTAAGAGACATGAAATTTATAAAATAGACAATATAGAGCTATTGAAGTATTTTAAGCAGGGAGAGAGAGAGTACGATATTACAAAATATTCATTCATTCAACAAATGTTTACTAAGCATCAGGCATTGTGCTAAAGGAATGAATGCATGCGTGGCTATCACTTAATTTTACAGTTGCAGCGAGGGTCCTTGAAATCCAGGGACCAGCTGATGTGACGTGTGGGCTTGTGGCCTCTGTCAGAAAAATCACTCTGCAGTGAGCAAATCTAAGGAGAAGACTGCCAGCGTGGGCTCCAGCCACGCCCCCTTATCTGTTTTTCTTTTTCCAAAAGACCTTGAGGACTGCAGTCGATTCCACTACAAAACGGTTACACAATTTCCCCTGGAGAAGGCAAGTTTCCACCTTTGGGGATGAATAAAGCCTTTCTTTTCTGGAGAGCTGGCCAGAGGAGGCCCAGGCTGGGTACTGCAGGAGAGGCAGCAAAGGGAGCAGCAGGCCTTGGTTTAATTTGGGGGTAACTATTTGTTTTTTCATTAAACAAAGTCTGCATGGCAGGGATTGTGGTTGCAGAAGCCCCGGGAGGCCGATAAAGCAGGTAACGTGAGTCTGCCTGCAGTGGCCCGCGAGCCAGAGAGCGGCCCTCCGATTCCACAGCCGCCCAAAGTGCCCATTTTTCTGGGGCTGCGGGTCCTATAAATGGTGCCTTTGAGGAGGCTGCCCTGGTGACAGCAGGACCCTCCCTGCAGCACCCACTCGGCCACTGGCTTCTGAAAGCGGGATTGTCCCTCCCCAAGCCCTGCCCTCCTGCGACATTCCTCACGCTGACCATTGTCTGCAGAAAGAGGCCATTGTCTGGGGCTGACATATCTGCTGACCAAGGCACATGAAACAAACAGGGCTTTGGGGAGAAAGAAATCCATCCAAAACAACAGAAAACCTGAGCCTAGCCTGAGGGAAGGGCTTAGACGGAGCTTGTTGAATTTCCTGACTTGCTGGTGTTCTTCCCGAGAGGAAATGCCCACCATTATGGGAGGATCTGAGTTTTATCTCTGGGCTGGAATGACACCATTCGTGCCTTTGTGTCAACAACACTGAGAGGCCTTGTTTAGGGTTATGTAGCCAGCGCTGAGAAGGGCTTGTTTGAAGAGAAAACCAGAACAATGTTTACCCAGCAGGCAGCTCCTGCCAGTGTGGCCGCCTGGCCATCCTCTGAGTTAGGATGTCGTCTTGGCTGTTGCTTGGCTTTGGTGCAGCCAGGAGGGCAGGCAGGCAGCTGGCAGACACAGGTATTCTTTGCCAGCTCTTAAAATACGGAAATAGGCCTCTGCCAGTTGGTAAACAGTCCGGCTCCTGTCCCCACCCCCTCCCTACACCCCTGTGGCCTTGACTGCCCAGCCCTTCTCTGGTATCCTCCCGATTCAGAACTAAAGGTTAGCTAAACGCCTGGGACAGCAGGCTCTAGAGTTGTCGCTTGGCCACCTCTACTGTGATTACTTGGGGCCTCAGAACATATTTGTGCTTGAAGATTTTGATTATCACCCTGGGTGAAGGTAAGGTCCTGAGGAATTGCTTTTGGGGATTAAGCCTCAGAGACCCTTGCTACTCAAAGGTGGGGATCCAGGAGCTTGTTAAAAATGCAAAATCTCAGTCCTATCTTGCTGTGTCAGAATCTGCACCTGGGGAGCTTTTACAAGTCCCAAAGACCAGGAAGCATCTCAGGCCAATGACATCAGGATCACTGGGGGAGGAACCAGAACATTATTGTTTTCTGAATCTCCCTGCATGATTATGATGTATCTCCAGGTTAGAGGGAGGGGAGCTGGGCTGATGCCCCTTCTCCAGTCCTTGAACTGAGTCTCCATCAGTCATGATGTCCTCACTTAGTTCGACTCACTGACTGCTCCTGAGCCTCTTCTGTGTGGCTGGCACCACGACTTCATCAACTGCTGAGGATTCGTCAACGATGATGGTACACGTTCACTTCTGCAGTGCCGTTCTGGCCCAAAGAGCTCCTGTGCATCCTTCAAAACCCAGTTTAAAAGCCTCCTCCTCTGTGATGAGTCCATGGATCCCCCGAAGCAGGGAAAAATGCTTCTTCCTCTGACCTTGCCCTGTCCTCTGCATTTTTCATTATTGCTCTTTTCATGTTGAGGTCTAATGATGTTTCCCTATCACTGGACTGGGAGCCTTGAGGACAGGGACTAGGTCTTATTTATCTTGCATCCCGGGGCCTAGGGCAGGGCCTGGGCATAATGTAGGTGCTCAGTAAAAGTTGTCAAGTGATGACGTGAATACAGGGATGAATGCCTGAGTGAATACAAGGATGAGTGGAGATACATGCTCTTAAAACACTAAAAAGAGATCATCGAAGACACTCAAACTCTAGAAGAGACCGTCACGTACAAAGTTAACAGGACATTAATCTCTGACGGGTGTTGTGATAGAGGTTTGACTCACGTGCGTGGGGGTGCAGAGTGGGGAGCGGGCTCCCTCTAAAGACGCTGATCTAGGCCCGCTGGATGGGGGGCAGTCCACATTCTCTGCCCATCATCCCACCTCCAGTCTACACCCCAAGGATCTCACTCATGTGGCCCCCTCAGCCTCCTTTTCTCATCATATTTGGAGACAAGAAGATCATCTAATTGATGCAAAGTAGAGATTCTGTTTGCATTTCTGGAAGATGCTTGTTACTGTTACCTGTAGGACAGGTGAGTGCCCTGTATTGTCAGCCCTGGGACAAGCCTGGACAGACTGGGATGGAGGGAGGACAGAACCAGACCTGGGCAGCTGCTGAGCAGACGGTGCCTGCCGTGCTGGCTGCTGGGTGTCTGTGGTGGCTCGGGCTATGGGTCACAGCTAAGGTCAGGGCCCTGGAAGGCTGAAGGCCTTCCCTGGCTGGAGGTAGGACAGGTTGTCTGTTAGTAGATGTGCGTGCAGCTGGGGCGGCCTCCCTCACTGCAGAAGATTCATAAAGTCACTCCATCCTGTCCTGGGAGATGGGCAGAGGCTGGTCAGTCAGATAAATGGATACGAAAGAGGACAGGGCAAGGAGGGACCGGGCAGGTGCTGAAAGCTGGCGAGCTGAGGTCAGAGGTCAGAGGGCACAGAAGTTTGAGCCAAGGGACAGAAGGGTGAAACAGGCAGAATCGAGAGCATCTGGGACAAGACCCAGAAGAGAGTTCTAACTCTTGTGGCTGGGCTTTTGAGCCGCTGGTGGCAGGGACAGGTCAGGTCCGTCTGCTGGGCAGGAGGGAGGAGAAAGCTGGGTGGGCCGATGCCCATGTAATTACTTGGCAGCTTGTCCAGACCTCTCCCTGAGAGCAGCTGCGAGGGTTTCCCCTGGAGTTCAGCGGACGAATTGGTGGCAGGGACAGGTCAGGTCCGTCTGCTGGGCAGGAGGGAGGAGAAAGCTGGGTGGGCCAATGCCCATGTAATTACTTGGCAGCTTGTCCAGACCTCTCCCTGAGAGCAGCTGCGAGGGTTTCCCCTGGAGTTCAGCGGACGAACAATCCTAGAGCCTCATCGCTGCTCTGCTGCGAGCAGATACTCTGAGGTCCTGGGACGTTTGGAAGGAGGGTTTTCATTTCCCTTCTTTTCTCATTTTCCTGCACTGGCCAGGGGTTCATTTTCTGCATCAAAGAAATCCCTTCTCCTCTTTATCAATGCATCTCTCTATTCCCTCTGCACCACATGCAGACAGCTCCTGTGTCAGAAAGTCGAGGAGATTTTCCCCACGGAAAATCACCCTAGAAGTCATCAACCCCTGACAAACACCATCCCCAGAGGTTCCTTTTGGAAAGGAGCCTCAAGGGTGGAATGACAGGATTTAGAAGATGGGCAAGCTGGTCACCCACTTCTGGGAGAAGAAGGAAGGCCAGGGGTGTCTGGGCCCTTCTCGAATGTCCTCATCTTCAGTTCGGTCCTTTCTCATCCCTCCATGGCTAGGGCCAGAGAGGAGGGCTGAGCAGGGTGCCAGAGAGCCTGGGAGGGAAGAGCCAGTGAATTCCAGTGGGGTTCCTGCATGATCCTAAAGGTCAAATTGGGTGGAGCAAGTTCAGGGAGTTCCACAGGTGATCAGGGAGCTGGAAAAGGGACAGAGCTGCCATGTAGACACTCTGTGTAGACAGGGCTGAGCTAGGAGTGAGAGCCAAGGCTGAATCAGGACAGGGAGCCTGATGAATGGCCCCTTCAACAGCCGAGGATGCCACCATGTCCTTTGTTGGCTGCTGGGTGAGAGATGCTCATGGGAGCATCTGACTCAGTTAAGGAACTTGGCAGGTGCATTCTCCTCCAAGAAGTCTCCCTGATAATCCCAGAGGAAAATGATTTTGCCCTCCTAGGGATTTACTCTGCACCTTGACTTTCCCCTCTGATGACAGATTTGTGTGTCCATGTCCCCCCCCCCCCCCC
>NW_007726740.1:122810-128075 GCF_000696425.1 Galeopterus variegatus
CCCCCCACAGGCCTGGCACTTTCTCCAGGGATGGCTGATTCTTGTCCCGTCTGTTGTCCTTGGGTGCCCAGCTTGGGACTTGGATTGCCCTAGCACATGGTGAGCGTTTCCTAAATTGAAGGAACAAGTGGCCTCTTGTCAAGGGTGCCTGCTTTGGGGTTTGTGGTTAGAGGCAGGAGAGGAGCTCAGAACAGAAATTCTAAGTTGCTTAGAATTTCTACCTGCAAGACAGGTATGAGCATCCCCTTCCTGCACGCCGCCCTGCAGGGGGTTTTGAGGAGCCTGTGCGAACCTGACCGTCACACGTGAAAAGTCCCACACCAATATCAGGGAACAGGCAGGGCCAAGTACAGTCGGGGCTTTGACTGTCACCAGGATTCCAGAGAGGAAAACTGGCTCTGCTGCCAGATTGTTGTCCAGCCCAGGGCCAGTGGCTTAATTTCCTTGAGCCTCAGATTCCTCATCTGTCACATGGGTTGTCACGAGGATGAAATGAATAAACTTGTGTAAAATCCGTGGAGGTAGGTGTGACCTGTGACCTGTGACCTGTGCTTCAAAGTTTGGGACCCTTATCCTGATTCCAGATTTCTTACATTACCAGTCTTTAAGACATAATCTTGACTTCTAGGGGTGGTCTCACTCCATCCCACTGACAGTGTTCCTTATGGGGTACAGTGACATGCTGTGGTCTATATGCAGAAACTATGTTTACAAATGAGTCTGGTGAGTTAGGATCTGCCCATGATCGGTGAAGTCATGCAAGAATTCAAGGCCAAAGAAAAAAACAAATAAATAAATAAAATCCAAATGAAACAAAAAGCTAAGCTCTAATTTAAGTTTTGTCTTAAAAATATATTTTATTTATATCAAAGAATAGAATTTCAGAATAATACCACTGTCACCTCAACATCTTTGCAGAGCTTGGAAAATGGTGCAATCCCCTAGGTAGCGGGGGTGCTGCTGAGTGGGCATCACGTGGCTTCATCAATCATTTGACAATGACTCACTGCCCAAGAACCTACTCTCCTCAGTGCTATGCTCATGCTGTGGACGATCAGGGGGAAAAGGCCCGCTGCCACCCTGCAGGGACACACAGTGTGGCTCACATACTGAAATGAAACCTTGTGGCACAGTTGGGCACTTAGTCCAAATAAGAATGGAGGGGGCCATGATCCATTAGAGATCACTGTGGTCAGGGATGCTCCTGGAGGAAGGAGGCATTGTAAATACAAACAGTGCAGGAGGAAATTCCAGAACAGGGAAACAGCATATATTAGTGGCTAACAGACATAGAGGGTTTTCTCTGTTCTTGGTGCTGCTGTCAGGGCTTTTCATATCTGAGCTCAGTTAAATGTCACTACAGGCCCATGAGAGAGCTACTTTTTTTTTTTTCCTTTTTGTCTTTTTTCGTGACCGGCAACGGGATCGCAACCCTCGGTGTCACGCCCGCACCGCGCTCAACCAGTGAGCAGGAACCGGTCTCTATATGGGATCCGAACCCTCGACGGGAGCGCCGCCGCACTCCCAAGCGCTGCACTCTACTGAGTGCGCCACCGGGCCGGCCCCAAGAGAGAACTACTTTTATGATTTGCACTTTACAGAGGAGGACACTGGGACACTGAGTGTTTCATTAGTTTGCCCAAGTTTGCATAGCACTTAAGTGGCAGAGCCAGGATCCAACGAGACTCTGACAGGTTCTTCAGCAGCACTCTAGACAGCCTCTCTGTGGACGAGATCCCTTGGCTATATCGATGAACAATAAATCCAGACAATCTTAGCAAGGAAAATGTCCAAAAGCAAGGTGGTTGAGAGGTTAAAGCGATAGCGGTTTGGTTGAACTGAGAAAGAACAAATATAATGCATGGTCTACCCTCAGCACATGCTGGGTATGTACAGATAGGGGTAAAGGAGAGTGATCAGGAGCTGGGGTTGTGAGAGCCAGAGTACAGTGACGATACCAATAATAACTGGGTGTGTATCCAGTGCCCAGGCTTGTACTAGGTGCATGCATGTCTCATCTCACTTATCTCTAAAAGGTACCCCTGACTGAGAAATAGTCTACCCATTTTATGTATAAGTACTGCGTGCTAACTGATTGCGTCACTGGAGCATGCTTTCTACCCATTTTATGGATGAGGAAACTGAGGCTCAGTGAGGTAAGTGGCTGGACTAGAATTTGAACTCCTTTCCATCTGGCTTCCAACCCAAGCTCTTTCCTGTTGTTATGGGCTGATCTCTGTCCCCCCTCAAATTCATGTGTTGCCGTCCTAACCCCCAGGTCTTCAGGATGTAACTGTGTTTGGAGACAGGATTTCAAAGAGGTAATTAAGTTAAAATGAGGTTACTAGGGTGGACCCTAATCCAATAGGACTGCTGTCCTTATAAGGAGATTAGGACTCAGGCACACACAGAGGAAAGACCTTGTGACTACACAGGGAGAAGAGTCAAGGACAGAGGGCTCACAGGAAACCAGCGCCGCTGACCCCTGGATCTCAGACTTCCAGACTCCAGAACTGTGAGGAAGCAAATTCTGTTGTTTCAGTCATTCGGTCTGTGGTACTTTGTTATGGAAGACCAAGCAAACCAATGCACCAGTCTGTTACGATGCCTCTTAGCAATTCCAGATCTTAGATAGTAAGTGACATGCTTCACTGGTACTCAGAGGCCTGGGTCTACCATTGCAGGTTAAAATGGCACAGGGCTCAGGAGAGTTAGAGGCTCAGCACATCTGGGCCACCCACCACATTCTGCCTTGCCTGGGGTATGAACTTTTGGTACGGGCACCATAGGTGAGTGTGTGAGAAAGTCCCATAGAAACCCTTCCCCGTTGGGCACAGGGGCTGAGGGTTCTGCAGGAGGGGAGTGTGGCTCCAGCCTGGAGACAGGGCTCTGTAGGAGTCTTTAGGAGTCAGCTGCATCTTCTGCTCTTACACCTCACAGCCAGGGGAAGGGTGTTTGGGTTATTATGAACCTATCAGGTGAGCAGCGCCTGGGCCCAGAGGTCTGCAGAGTAGAGACTCCATCTGTCTCTTCTACTTTCCGGGACCAGGAAGAAGCCAGGTGTTCTCTGTCCTGGCAGAACCAGGTGAGGTCCAAGCACGCGGCTTGATTCTGGGCCCTCACTGTAAGTGGGACATGGGCATGCCCGAGTCCACTCAGAGCATGGGCACAGGCTCAGTGCAGGTCACTGAGGGACAGAGACGGGAGTGGGGCTGCACGGCCTCCACAAGGGGTTGGGTCGGTCTGGATCTGGCTCCTTCTAGCTCTGAGTCAATAATCCATGCAGTGGACGATCCTTTTTGTGTGGGGAAGTCAGGCCTAAGCCTTCTGGGTGAAGGCAGCCACTTCTCCTGAACATTCCAGGCCTTTCAGAATTTCTGTCCAATCTTTTCCAATGTTACTCTTTCCATTCCCTATAGATTTTCTGCTTCAGCCATACCGTCCTGTTCACAATCCTTCCACCCTACATTTCTGTTTCTTCATCCACAAACTCACTGATTTATTCAGACACACTTACTGAGCACCCCCTGCATGCCAGACACTGTACCATAGGAGCTGGGAACTCAGCATTGAGCAGGACTTTGTCCATGTCCTCTGCAGAAGGTTTTGGTCTAGAAAGGAAGCCCACCAGAGTTGAACAATAACCAGGGTATAGTGTGTTCTCAAAAGTGCTGAGTGCCGTGAAGGAGTATAACAGGCTTCCCAATCTAGGGCTGGGGAACCAGAGAAGGCCTCCCAGAAGAGATATGGTAGAGGGGGTCAGGGGAAGAGGTGGAGGAAGGGCAGCATCTATGAAGGCCTGGGGTCAGAAGGCTCTTGGTGCACTTGCAGAGCTGAGTGGCCGGCCCCACGGTCTGAGTCATGCTGTGTGGCCCTGGCATACCTGTGTGCTTGTCCTGTGTTTGACCAGTGTTGGTACATTGCCATACACGGAGTTCTCACTTTTTATCTATGGCCCTTGCTCTCATGCAGCTGCTAGTCTGGAACAAAGGTTGGCACACTTTTTCTCTACAGGGCCAGATGGGAACTATCTTAAGCTTTGCAGACCACACAGTCTCTGCTGTCACTCCTCAGCTTTGCAATATGTAAATGAATGGGTGCAGCTGTGTGCCAATACAACCTTATTTACAAAAACAGGTGGTTGGCTGGATTTGGCACCTGGGCTGTAGTTTGCCAACCTCTAGTCTAGTCTACAAGGAAAGAGAGATGTTGAACACGTCATGGTAACCAGGCTGTGACATCTCTCGGTGTGATTCTGCTCCTACTTACTTCTGGACCTCAGTGCAGAGGTTGAGTTAGTCACACTCCACAGTTCGTAGAACATGACCTCACCAGTCATGGAAGACTCCTCTTCCCTTTATTTACCTTAAGTCTCCATCCCCTTTTCCATCCCCCTCTCTTAGCAAGCAACTGTTCTAACACATCTGCTCTGTGCCCTTGAAGTGATATGCATCTCTCTAAAGTCTTTTGCTTTGTGTGGCATATTTTGAAGTTATATAAAAGACATTGTGCTATTGACTGTTCTGTTTCGTACTTTTTCTCCCATTCAGCACTGTTTTAAAAATCGAATGCAGTGTGTACATCTAGTTCATTGCTTCCAAATGCTGCAAAAAGTTTCACTTAGTATATCACTGAATTTTCCTTGCTCTTTCCCTTGGTGGTGGTGGTTGAGTTCGCCGCTAGCCCCCCTCCCCTTATGTGTTTCTCATATGGGTGCTGCATGTGCCCGCCTTTCCCACTGGACAGGATTGTCGACTGAATGTTGGCCTCCGCCCTGGGCTGTGGGTGCCTTGAGGTCAGTTATCAGATCCGCATCTTATCCCCGAGTCTCAACCAGTGTGCCTGGTACTCAGTAGGACCAAAATATTTGATGAACAAATCAGTCTTTCTGGGAAGGATTCTGTCAGCCTCCTGTTTGTCTTTCGTATAGTCTAGCAGAGCACCTGGTGTGTCCTGGTTGTCCCTAAACAGCAGACTGACAATGATCCCACCCCCACCTCCCCAGCAGCGTGGGGTACCTGTGGGGCACCTTTTTCCCTGGCAAAGCACTTTCCCATTATCGCCCTTCATTTAGTAACTTTCTGAAAGTCGGATGGACAGATCCCTTTTTATATTGCAAATTCGGGGAGTGTGATGGTCAATTTTATATGTCAACTTGTCTAGGCTACGGTGCCCAGCTTTTTGTCAAACACTAGTCTAGATGTCATTATGAAGGTATTTTTTAGGTGAGATTAACATTGAAGTCAGTAGATTTTGAGCAAGCAT
>NW_007726740.1:129061-130833 GCF_000696425.1 Galeopterus variegatus
TTTTAGGTGAGATTAACATTGAAGTCAGTAGATTTTGAGCAAGCATATTATCCTCCAGGCCGTAAGAGAAAAGACTGAGTTCCCAAAGAAGAAAGAATTCTGCTTCCACCTGCCTTCAGACTCAAGACCACAGCGTCAGCTCTTCCTGCGTCTCCAACCTTCCGGACTGCCCCACAGATTTCAGACTTGCAGCCTCCACAACCATGTGAGCCAATTAAGGGATTAAATCTCTCTCTCTCTGCATGTGTATGTATGAGTATATGTTCTGTTTCTCGAGAGAACCCTCATTAATATGGGGGTTCAGGATAAATCTGTTTCAGGATAAGATCTTTCTCATGATATTTAAGGCCTGAAAAAGACTTCAGAAGACTCTGTCTGTGGCAGTTTCTAGGCGTGGTTCCTAGCATAGTGACACTGCACATAGGCACAGGAGGTGCCACCTGATGACCCTGAAATTCAGAATGAATCAGTGGGCTTTAAGTTCCACAAAGACCCACATTATTTCTTTTTTCCATCTGACTTTAGAATGTGCAACCATCCAGTCGGTTTGGGGACCAATCCTCCCCTAAGCCCCGATCGTTATTAATCACTCATCAGACTAAGCTGAGCCCCAGGACAAGGGTCACAGAGGCGGCCACGTGGTGCTCTGCTGTGGGCCTCTCAGAGCAAACAGCACCAGGAGATGGTTCTGAGGGGGAAGCAGCTCTGACATCTGATCCCTTTTATTTTTCTTAAGTTGAGGGAGCATCTGTTCCTGTGTCCCACTGGATAAACTACTTTTAATTTTCACAACAACCTTGCAAGGCAGCTCTATTAGTTCCATTTTATGGATGAAGAAATGGAGCCTGGGCGGGCCCTGTGGCACACTCGGGAGAGCGCGGCACTGGGAGCACAGCGACGCTCCCGCCTCGGGTTCGGATCCTATATAGGGATGGCCGGTGCGCTCACTGGCTGAGNCCAGGACAAGGGTCACAGAGGCGGCCACGTGGTGCTCTGCTGTGGGCCTCTCAGAGCAAACAGCACCAGGAGATGGTTCTGAGGGGGAAGCAGCTCTGATATCTGATCCCTTTTATTTTTCTTAAGTTGAGGGAGCATCTGTTCCTGTGTCCCACTGGATAAACTACTTTTAATTTTCACAACAACCTTGCAAGGCAGCTCTATTAGTTCCATTTTATGGATGAAGAAATGGAGCCTGGGCTGGCCCTGTGGCACACTCGGGAGAGTGCGGCACTGGGGGCACAGCGACGCTCCCGCCTCGGGTTCGGATCCTATATAGGGATGGCCGGTGCGCTCACTGGCTGAGCGCGTGCAGGAGACACCACACCAAGGGTTGCGATCCCCTTACCGGTCACGAAAAAGACAAAAAAAAAAAAAAAGAAATGGAGCCTGGTGATGTGGAGTCCCTTGTCTGGAGTGCTCAGAGATGGTAGTGGAGTCTGACCAAGCCTGGGTGTGTGATATGAGACCAAAGTCTGGGTTCCTCCCATGTGCCCTGACTGAGTTTCATTCATTCATTCACACATTCATTTATTCATTCATTCTCTCTTCAGTGTCAGGGTACATTCTCGGTGTGCAAGAATCTAGAATAAGTCATTTTCTTTCTGTTTGAGAGGCTCACAGACACATAGAAAAATAATGGGATGGTGAGACAGTCCTATCTTGGAGGTGCGTGCGGAGGAAGCACTGATGTGAAGGACCCGTTCTCACCTGGGAGGCTGTGACTTAAGTGGGAGAGTGTGTGGCACGGCTTCTAGCCCTGTGCAAACTGGGGG
>NW_007726740.1:131833-134916 GCF_000696425.1 Galeopterus variegatus
GGGGGGGGGGGGGGGGGGGGGTCGCTGGTGGCACTGGAGGAAGAGCTGACCAGGTGGAGTGGGGATCCCAGGCAGCAAGGACAGCAAGGATGGTGCAAGACTAGGGAAGAGAATGCACAAGGGCCAGCTGGGCAGGTGGTCACTAGGGCTGGTTTTCTGTTAAAAGCCAGGTTCATGGTTCCCTCCGCGGAGCTACTGACTCAGCCTTTCCAGAGGGGAGACCTATTATTTCTAGTGCCCTGGGTTATTTTACAGTTGTGTTTCTTCTTTCTAAACTTGTCCATGGTTTATAACCACCTGAGGGACCTCAGCAAAAATGCAGATTCTGGTGTCACTCCCAGACTGTCTGCAACCGAATCTATGGCAGAGCAGCCTGGGAGGCTGGAGGGTTAGCAAGGGCCTCAGGAGCTTCATGCTGTCTGGGCAAGGTGGCAAATAGTGGTGAGTGACAAGGAGTTTTTTAAATCTATGGGTCCCAGCTTTAGGAGGTCCCCTCTGGCAGGCATAAAAATAGGCACCTTTCTGGCTAAGTTTTTCCACTGTTCAGTTTCTAAATGGGACAATGTCCTGGTTGCTAAAAGCTTGCACCTTACATACCTGCAGTGGGTGTTCTAGAGACTGTAAGAAAACCCTAACTCCTAGCCCGTCATTCAAGACCCTGAACATCTGGCCCCTCCCTCTCTCCCCAGCTCTTCGATGTGGGCTGCTGGCCTGTGGGCACCCACTGACCTGCCTCGTTTCTGTCCCCCAGCAGGACTTCCCACCCGGAGCTGCTTCCTTTTTCCCTCTTCTGATCTCTCAGTGATGCTCCAGGCTCAGATGAGGCCATTCTTCCCCAGGAAGCCCCCACGCCCTGGGATTCCACAGCCATAGCAACCTCTCCATCCTCTGAGGTCAGGTCTCTACTTCTGCCTCTGGCAATCACAGGTCTGTCTCTTCTAGTTCATTTTCTTGTGTCTGGATCATACCCTTGAAGTCTCCTCTTCCTCCTGCACTCCAGGAGTGTTCCTCCTGAAGTAGTGAGAAGCTCCAGAAGGTTCATGGCTGCAAAGTCTGAAAGCTTGGCTCCAAGTCTCAGCTCCACCTCTTCTGAGCTTGGGTGACCTTGGACAAGTTTTCTGCCCTTTGCTTTCTTGGGACAAAATATAGTGGCCTTGGAGGGGGTGTGAGGGCCAGAGGAGAGGGTGTCAATTGCAAGGGGGAGGAGTATCATGCAAATGAGGTCATTATCTTCATAATAAAACTGCAATAAGCATTCATGAAGGCAGGGAGGGCCTCTCCCAAGGCTCTCCGTCCCCTCGTCCTTGGGGAGAGCTGTTCTCAGTGAGTCCCGATGGACAGACTGGCCGTTGACTTGCCTCCCAGAATGGTACCTTGTGCTGCTTCAGCAGCTGGTCACGGGGGTCATTCTAGCCACCCACCTCACCTCTTCCATAAAGAGGGCAGACTTAGGGTGGAAACATTTTGAAGGGGCTTATGTATAGCTCACTTTATTCTAGAATAAGACATTTTACAGAGTTTGAAAAGAAGGGGGAAGCAGTTTGTTTTAAAGTCTCTTCAGCTCAGTTTTTAGTATTCAAGGAGCATCTGGGAAGGAAACAGGATTTTATGGAAGGGCACTTGGTGGGGGCTGTGTTTTCTAATCTGCTCTGCAATGGGGACACTCTTCAGGAGACACTGCTGTCTCTCCAAGTGCTGCCTTAGGGGGAGCAAGTGCTGTTGGAGTCAGATCACCTGCAGTGGGGGCGTGGGAGGTGCAGGGAGGCCCGGGGGGAATGGGGGCGCCGGGCCCCCAGATACGACCCTCTGTGTGTGTTCCGGTACCGGATGCTGGCGGGAGCTGAACAGATTCGGCTGGTGGTTTCATCTCGGTGAAGACAGAGTGAAGAGGGGCTTGTTTCTTTGTGTCCAGAGGCTGCTGGGGAGCACGGATGGAAAACTCAATTATCAGGGAGGTTAGGGGCAGGGCGAGAGGTCAGGGCCGAGGGCCCGCTCTTCCTCTGGGCGCTGAGAGAGCTGCTCTCGCCTCTGTGGCCCGGGAGGAGGATGCATTGATCAGGGTCAAAGGTTGCGTGTCTTCAAAGGCGGGCCAGGAATAAAGGGAGCCCTTCGCAAGGATTCTAGAATGGCCTATGAAAACCCATGGTGACTCACTCCCTCAGTAAGCTTGGGTGTGCCTCGTGCTCAAATCTAGAATCCTTGTTACAAAATTTCCAAGAAAAGGTTGCTTTATTCCAGGATAGCTTTCAGTGATTTGGGATTTGAAGGGGAGAGGCTGGAAACATTCTCTTTCTATCATCCTCAGTTGAGAATTCAGAACGCTCCGGTGGAGAGACTACACACGTCTTCTTTTTGGGGGAAAAACAATTCATTAAAAGTTCATCGAATAAGCCTGGACACCTCAAAGATAGGCCCTAGCCATCCTCGTTTCATATATATCTGTTCCCACGGGAATATTTCCTTTCTAGACAGAAAACACACACACACACACACACACACGCGCAGAGTAACTGGAAAGTTGGAAGTTAAATTTGGACAATAACATGGCCAATGGTTTGTGTAGAAAAACCATAAATGGAAAGAAAAAAAGAAATACAGTCTGCCACAAGACAGGCAGAGAGCTAAAAAGAAAGACAGACAGACATTCAGAGAGACAGAGAGAAACAAAGCTCATGCCTGAAACCAGAAGGAAAGGAAGACCACCACGTGGGCAGATGCAGCTGTAGCTGATCGTCATCAGCTGATTTAAAATACAACACCCCAAAACACGAGATTCTGAAAGGAGGGAAGAAAGGAGTTTTTCGGCAGATGTACCTGTACATTTTCAATAATCATCTCACGTTCTTTATAGTGGAGCTGAAAAATGAACAAAGGGCCCAGTAGTGCACCTGCTTACCTTTCCAGTTGTCAAAGTAAATGAGCATGGAGAGGACAGAGTCGGTGACATGTCAGAGCAGGTCTGCATTTCAAGAGCAGGTCTGAGTCCATGCTGGAGAGCGGGGTTGACAGAGGCAGACAGACCACAAGGAACTGGTTTCCACGAGGGAAGGACAGAGGGGCAGGGGCACCCCCTGCCTAGGTGC